>NC_142809.1:41032510-41262973 GCF_049724085.1 Artemia sp. Qi Xiang Cuo
GCGGCACTTCTCGGGCCCGCAGAGCTTCCTGCGGCGCTTCTCGATATATATATATATATATTAGGCCGATCAGAGATGCGGGACCCACACCCCCCCCCCCCCCCGAGCCCGCATCCATTTGTGGGTATCATTTGTTTAGAATAAACTATATTTTCTGCTAGAAATAGTTATTTTTAGCAGTCCTTAGACATTACGAGATAACCAAATCTGTAAATTAGATATCTGTAAACCCAACTTTGCGTACCATTAATTAGAATTAACTATATTTTTGCTAGAAATATCCGATCCTGAATATTAAGTGTCTATAAATCCATTTTTTGTCTACCATCTATTTAGATTAAGCTATACCCAAGCAATAGCCTACTTGCTCAAACTAAGATATAAACTCCCAGTATTTAATTCTACCGAGCAATATTGAAGCAGCTGCTCGAGCCCGCAGCGCTTCCCATAGCGCTTCTCGGGCCCGCAACGCTTACCCCAGCGCTTCTCGGACCCGTGGCATATCTTATATTAGTATAAGATATTTACAATCTAAAACGTCGCATGACATAGAAGGCGGAAATTTGATATTGTTCAAACAATCCCTCCAAATAAAATTTCATATTAATACTCTTTATCTGCTCTGGGGGAAAAACAACAAAAACATGATTTGAAAAAGGATATCCATCTCCTCTCATGATACACAACTCATTCCGATATAAAGTTTTTTTTATAATATTTGTAGAGGCAAGGGGAACCATTCGCTAATAAAGCAATTTATAATGCAATGGATTTTGCTACTTATTACAAGCGGGATATAGAGCATTTTTTTTTTTGGCTTCACTAATCTAATTTAGCAAAGGGTGAATGCATGCACTTGACATGATTCAAAAGGGAGAACATTATATTTCCTTTGGGGAGAAAAAATCTTTCAATATCCCGCTGAGATAAGTTTATATTGGGTTGAAAAATAGTGAAAAGAAAAGACTAAAAAACATTGGAAGAAATAGATATATATATTTATATAATATAGGTAGGAAAAAAAATGCTCACATTTCCAAATCCTGGCTGCACTTGGGGGCCGGATGGTCTTGGTTGTGCATGTGGGTGGGGGGGCGGGGTGGCAGCGCTATGTTCTTGCGCAGCTGGGCCAGCAATGTCTTGGGCTTGCATAGATGAGCCAACAGGGTTCACCGTCCTTATGCCCCATTCTCTTTTTGGTTTATGCCCAGTCTGTATGGGGGCTGGCACTGATGGGGCTGCCTCACCCACTCTTGCTCTCTTACTGGGTGGCGGCGACAGACATTCTTCATAATTGGCCTTAAAAAGAAGAGAAAAAAGTTAGTATTGAAATAATTTGCCCCTTTTTACAGAAAGAAAGTTAGTATCCTCATCCGCATAATTTTGTCTAGAAAAGCATTTATCACTAAGAAAGGCCCCCTACGCCGGCATTTTCAGTAAAGCAAAAAGTAAAAATATACTAAACTCAGAAATCAAATGCTATTTTAATTAATTAAAAAAGGGTTATTCATTGAAATCCCAACCAAACCTTACTTCTCATGCAAATCTTTTTTTTCATTTTAAAATAATGGTGATAGAATTGAGGCATGTCAAACCCCCCCCCCTTTCATCAATGTCCTAAATATATTGTTATTAATTATTTTTGGAAATAATCCCGTTTCACTGGTTCTCCGGCAAATACATGTTACGAATCCACAAGCTTAATAAACAGCAATCTCTTTTTGCTTAAAACCGTTTTAATTTGAGAAAGAGAAAAACAAATCCTTTTTATCGTTGAAACCTTTTGGTTAAGTCACTAACGTAAAGGATTAACAAGCAGTAAGTGCAATTGTGGGGGGTCAGCTAATTATCACCTTTTTAAATCATTGGGGAAAAATGTTTTTAAGTCAAGTAAGCGGCGGCGGTGGCTTAAATGGAAACGGTTTATTAATAGCTATGGGATAGACAGAATTTGATTGTCACTTTTTGATAGGCTTACAGAAAGAATAAATTTATTGAAAAAGGAGAAATATTTCTATTGGCAAGAATTATACTTGTAAAAACAGTGGGGGTGGGGAGGGGGGGGTTGAGAGGGTTTAGGTAGTAAAAAGAACATATTTTATGTTTTCTAGTGACTATAAATATTGCATGGTGGTTAGGTTTGTGTGGGGGGAGGGGTATTTACCTAAATATACTAGAGGGTGACCAAGGAAAATAATTTTATTTTGAAAATAAAAATGTACTAAATCAGAACTTATATGGTAAATTGAAGTTGCCAAGGCTTCAAGTTAATCAATAACATTCATGGTTGCTTCAATTGTGTCACAATACTTTCTGGTAATTTAATCCCAATGCAAGCCCGTTATATACGAAATCTCAATGGGCGAATCGTTATGCAACGGGGAAAACCATATGTAACCAGCTCTCCGATTGGCTGAGAAGGAGGAAGTATATGACTCGCTGATTGGCTGATAAAGATGCATGTACTTCCGGTTTCCTATTCCAGGACACCTTGATATTCATCCCTAGCATGCACTTGTCCAACACAACAATAATAAATAAATCCCCCAGGCCTAAAGATTAAAGAAACCATAATGTTTCTTAATTCCCCCTTCGTGAATCAATAATTCCACTGCCGATTATGTAAATCAAGTTCTCAGGTTAGGTTCGCCTAAAGATCAAATAAACTATAATGTCTCTTAATTACCCCTTTGTGAATAAATAATTTTCCCGCTGATTATGTAAATCAATTTCTCAGGTTAGGCTAGCCAAACAACAATGAAGCCATGTTTGTTTCTTAATTCCCCCTTCGTGAACCAATAATTCCCCCCATCGATTATGTAAATCACCCCAATGTCATTACACCTGGACAAACAACAGCAAATAAATCGACCTTGAAACATCCATCAAAGTGAGAAAATTCCTGTTTTTCCATTCTCACTGACAACGAACAGACATAAAAACATGCATAAATTATTTAAAAAAGTTGTAGGCGGCAGCAGGGGTGAATCGTGGGACCTCCTGACCCCTTTCTACTCTAATAATTTCTGTTCGTTTTAAGTTTTGATGTTTCTCCTTACTTTCAGTTGAAAAACTTGTTTTTTTATACTTAATTTCTGATTTTTTTTAAAATAATGCTGGGGAATCCGGCGCCCCCTTCATAGCAATGTCCCTTCCCCCATGAAAAGGTCCTTCATGGAAAGATCCTCCCATATAACCCCCGACCCACTCCCCCACCCCCCACTACCAGAAAAAATTCCCCCTGAAAACGTCTGTATACTTCCCAATAACCAATACTATATGTTAACATTGGGTAAAGTTCATAACTTTCAGCCCTCCCCCTGGAGGCTTCGAGGGATTAAGTCATCCTAAAAGACATCATTATAATATTTTCGACCAGGCTGAACAAAATGGCTATCTCAAAATTTTGATCGGGTGACTATGGGGAAAAAATGAGCGTTGGAGGGGGGCCTAGTTGCCCTCCATTTTTTGGTTACTTAAAAAGGGCACTAGAACTTTTAATTTCCGCTCGAATGAGCTCTCCTACAATATTCTAGGACCATTGGGTCAATACAATCACCCCTGGGAACACAAAAAAAAAACAACAAATAAACATGCATCCATGATCTTTCTTCTGGCACAAAATAAAAAAATCCACATTTTTGTAGATAGGAGCTTGAAACCTTTACGGTAAGGTTCTCTGATACGCTGAATCTGATGGTGTGATTTTCATTAAGATTCTGTTGCTTTTAGGGGGTGTTTCCCCCTTTTTTCAAAAATAAGGCAAATTCTGTCAGGCTTGTAACTTTTGAAGGGTAACACTAAACTTGATGAAAGTTATATATTTCTAATCAGCATTAAAATCTGATTTTTTTTTATGTATCTATTGGTATCTAAATTGGTATCTATTCATATCCCGTTTTTTAGAGTTTCGGTTACTATTGAGCCGGGTCGCTCCTTACTTACAGTTCGTTACCACGAACTGTTTGAAAACTTTGCGACTTCTTACAAAATTAGGGCTGCTAAAGCTGTATGCCCACACAGAAAAGAATATTGCAGGGTAAGTTTCTAAATTCACCCCATGCAAACCTCCGGCTGCTAAAACAATATGACTGCTACTGTATGTTGCAGCATATATTTTAAAAAGTAATTGTATACAAAACAATGGGTGCTAAAGCAGCACGCATACAGAGCAAGTTTACATTTCGAGAAGGGAATGTTACAGAGAAGGGAATTTTACAGTTTACATTTCGAAAATGCAATGTATACAAACCTTTGGCTGGTAAAACTGTATGCCTAAAGAGAAGTGATATGTTGCAGCATATATTTTAAGAAGTCATGGCACGAAAAACTGCGGCCGCTAAAGCAGCATGTCTGCAAGCACCGGCAGGGGAACATTGCACAAACTCACTCCATAAAAACCTCTAGCAACTAAGTCTGCATGCCTAAGGAAAAGGGGAAGGAGGAGCTAGCTAAACCCTTCGTCCTACAAGCAAAAACGTAAGTTAATTTCAGAATGGTCCAAGAGCAATAGCTCTTCCGTTTATTTTGTAACATTTTAATACAAAAAAATACGACATGATTTTATATTAAACAAAGGATTAAAAAAAAGAAAAAAAAAGTGACATAGGATATAAATTTAAACGACCTTACAGATAACATCAACATACTTCGAGAAATTTCTCTATGGATCTCGTCACAGAAGAAATTAAAAATATATGCTCTCCTTTGAACATATGAGTAAATTCTTTATTTCAAATGACTTCTTTCTTAGTAAGCAACTATTATATATTAAGAGTATGAGATAATATGCATTTATGTATTACGCAACTAAAAAAGCAAAAATTTCCTTAGAAGCAAGGAAAACAAAAGCTGATTCCAGTGAACACGACATACCTCTTTCTAGGGAAATTCCCAGAATTAAACAAACAAAGAGTGTGTTTTGACTGCCCATTTCAGCTTAACTCAAGGCAAGAGTAAGCTATTGCTATTAGCACTTAACAAAATAGGATTTAGAAAAAATAATTTAGGATTTAGGATTTAGGCAAAATTTGCCCGTTTCATAATATCTCATACCTATTCTAAATTAAGCTATTACACTTGAACAAATAATACCCACGTAAGTCAATGATGTAGAGAAGTGAGCTCTTAGCCAGGGGTTTGCAGACCCCCAAACAGAAAGTCAAAACGTTTCAGAAGGTTCATGAGTAAAATTTTCTTTTCAATGCACCAATTAAACATAATTGGTGCGTTATAATTTCACTGTATGTATGAAAACATACCTTCCTAAGATGAAATCCGTGGCCTATTATCCGCGGATCCGCGGCAAACGATCCGCGGTAATAGGTTAAACGGATCAAAGAAAAAAACTGTTATCTCCTTGAATTTATCCAATTCTGCTTAAATGGATGGTTCAAGACGAAGAAACATTATAAATAATATTTACAGTTTTTACTGTAAAAAAAAAAAATGAAGTAACTATGACATTTGCTATAGCTATGACACTACGACAAAGAAGCTATGACATTTGCAAAAATAAAACTCAATTAAATACAAAATTTAGATCGGGGAGCTCTTAGCCATGGGTCCGCCGCATCCTAAATAAGAAGTTCAAATAATCCAAGAGGTCCACTAATAAGATTTTCTCCAGTGCATCAAATAAAAATAGCTGACGCCTTATAAAACCTCTTTTCAAAGAAGACATCAAGGCCTACTCCATAATGAAGGGGCCATGGAAGAAAACTAAAGGGGCCATAGAAATGGGCGATTATTGCCTTTAGTTTAGTCAGTCATAAGACACATTGTGAACAATCTTTACAGTTTTGAATAAACTTAAAAGAATTTGGAAATAGTATCAATTCCATACATAACTGAACATGAACAGAAAATAACTGAATGAACAGAAAATAACTGAACATATTTTAGTTTTCGCCTCAGTTTTTACTTCGTCGGTTTTATGTCGTATGCTCTTGTTGTCATGCAAGTTTTTTCGCCACTTTTCTTCTTCTGTTATTTTTTTGTGCTGTGAATAGGTCAAAATATCGGTAAAAAATCTGATAGTTCCCATTTTTAATTATTATACATATCCCTTATTTTGTGTTTGAAAATAATGCCTTTTCTTGTTAAGCTTGCAGCAGTGTCTTATTATCATTTTGGTTTTAAAGATCCAGGCTTCTTATACCCACAGCCCACAGGCCGCAGGTTTGAGTGCAATCGATGGCTGATTTTCTACAACTAATTTCAAACATTAACCAAGGGCAGCAACGCCACCAACGAAGGGGGGGGGGGGGTCTTTATTTCCCCCCCCCCCCCCTGAATTTTGAAAGAAATCTTTGGGGGGGGTCATTAAAAAATTCAATTTTTTAGTAATTTAATTGAGAAAATTTTATAAACGACAGGAATGCCCTCCTCCTAGATTTTGAAATTACATTTTGACCCCCTAGATTTTGAAAAATACATCCCACTCCTCCCTATATTTTTTTTTAATTGACACCACTGACAATGAAATGTATTTGAGTAAATTCAGAAAAAAACATTTACAATTTATCGTGCGTGTCAATTCAATAGCGAAATGAAACCACTAAATAACCTAACATAGATCAATCCTAAAAATTAAAAGCAAGGTCTTTTATTAGAGAAAGGAAAATTAGCAGTAAAATTCATGTTACAGTTTGAGCAATAATCTTTCCGCTTCAAGTTTATACTTTCAACATAAGCTTCAAACTCTCAAACAGAAATCCAATTGCTGACAGTAAATAAAACAACATCTCATAAAAAAATTATTCTATTCTAATTTCTAATAGTGACAGCCTTAGGGAAATAATTAACATTTAAAATATGTATTTCAGAAATTTCCGATCAAGATGAATCCAATCAATATTCTAAAAAGGTATTACTGTGATTAAGGTAGGAACTGAGGTTCTTGGAACCGGTGCGGAGTCAGGTGTCAAGCATAGTTTTTTCCCATACCAAGGACAGGATTAAATGGCAGAAATTTCTTCAAAGGACATTGCATAAGGACATAAAGAAAGAAAAACGAGCAAAAATGGGGTTTTTAAAGGCCAAATGAAAATACTGGAAAAACACCACAAAGCGAATATTTCGAGAGGACACCCACCTCTCTTCTTCAGCGCGAAACGAAATACGAAATCCAAGGAAAGTGCCGAAGAAAAAAAAAACAAACAAAAAAAAAAACAAAAAACAAAGGCGGAAAATCAATGTGAAAAGAACCAAAAAACCAAAGAAAAAACCCCCCATTGGCCTTTAAAAACCCCATTTTTGCTCATTTTTCTTTCTTTATGTTATGTCAGGCCAATGTGGTTTAAGAAAGTATCTTTATTGCATAAGGACATAGGGAGGTAAAAATCTCCTACACTGATATTATACAGATGATTTGAGTCTCCTAGATAAAAAAAAAAAAGACAACGAAAGAATGAACTTTTGGAGGTTTTGAGGATTTAGGATGCGAGAATAGGTTTGAAAATAAATGACAAGAAGACCAAGTTGCTTAGATAAGCAATAGATGAGAATGAACAGGGAATGTTACATACCGAGAAAATCGATCAAGTGGATTGCTTCACTTATCTAGGTAACATTATTATAATATATATAATATTATATTATAACTATATAATATATATTATAATGTATATAAAAGGTAACATTATTAGCAAAAATGGCGGATGCAGTGAAAACATTAGGTTGACACACAATTCTGACAACAGAGTTGTCAAGATGCAGGGTATTTTTGCAGTTGAAAAAAGCTTGGACGAATGGGACGATACCTCTTCAAACCAAGATTGAACTATTAAATCCACAGAAAAGACAGCAATCAAGTCCGGCTTAAAAACGTTAAGATAGCTAGGACACTTCTACGGATGAAGGATGATATATTGCCAAAAAATCATTCTTTGTCGACCATCCTTCTGGAGCAAAATGAAAAGCTGGTTGTCTCTATCCCTTTCATTTTAATTATTTTCCTTAAAAGTTATAAGTGAAAATTTAGAAAGCTGGGGGCTTGCCTTTCATGAAATGATGTGTCATGTCCATTTTCTTTCAAAATTTCACTCAAATAAACCTAATTTTCGCGTCGTTATGAACCGCCAAGACAAATATCCATGTGCTATTCTTTAGCATTGGAATTCCCTCTCTAGAAAAAAAGCTTATTTTCTTATACACAATTTTTCCGAGGGGAGAGGCGAGAATTTTAATTTTTAGCCAAAAATTCCTTTTTTGAATATTTTAAGATGAGAATTTACAAAAAAGGAAATAAAAACAATGCAAATTTTCAAGTAGAACTTGAAAGATTACATATTTGTCAGAGAATACCAGATAAATACTAAATGTCAAGCCACTATCCAAGGTTAGGCCCTTTCTACCACTTGATAATCAAACCAAATTCACTTGCCTCTCGTTTTGTTTAGTGCCATCAATATCTATTGAAAAATTATTATAGTTGTTACAAGAAGTGACTGTTATAATATTGAGCCGGTCTGCAACAGCATATGACATAAGTCGCTCAATATTAAATCTCAATCAGTAAAATGACGGCTACTCAATGTCAAAGAAATAGTTGCTCAATATTAAATCTCAATCAGTAATATGACGGCTACTCAATGTCAAAGAAATAGTTGCTCAATATTAAATCTCAATCAGTAGAATGACGGCTACTCAATGTCAAAGAAATAGCTGCTCAATATTAAATCTCAATCAGTAAAATAACGGCTACTCAATGTCAAAGAAATAGTTGCTCAATATTAAATCTCAATCAGTAAAATAACGGCTACTCCATGTCAAATACATAGTTGCTCAATATTCAATCTCAATTAGTAAAATAACGGCTACTTAGTGTCAAAGAAATAGTTGCTCAATATTAAATGTCAATTAGTAAAATAACGGCTACTCAATGTCAAAGAAATAGTTGCTCAATATTAAATCTCAATCAGTAAATAACGGCTGCTCAATGGCAAAGAAATAGTTGCTCAATATTAAATCTCAATCAGTAAAATAACGGCTACTCCATGTCAAAGACATAGTTGCTCAATATTCAATCTCAATCAGTAAAATAATGGCTATTCAATGTCAAAGAAATAGTTGCTCAATATTAAATGTCAATCCGCAAAATAACGGCTACTCAATGTCAAAGAAATAGTTGCTCAATATTAAATCTCAATCAGTAAATAACGGCTACTCAATGGCAAAGAAATAGTTGCTCAATATTAAATCTCAATCAGTAAAATAACGGCTACTCAATGTCAAAGAAATAGTTGCTCAATGTTAAATCTCAATCAGTAAAATGACGGCTACTCAATGTCAAAGAAATAGTTTCTCAATATTAAATCTCAACCAGTAAAATAACGGCTACTCAATGTCAAAGAAATAGTTGCTCAATATTAAATCTCAATCAGAAAAATAACGGCTACTCAATGTCAAAGAAATAGTTGCTCAATATTAAATCTCAATCAGTAAAATAACGGCTACTCCATGTCAAAGACATAGTTGCTCAATATTCAATCTCAATCAGTAAAATAATGGCTACTCAATGTCAAAGAAATAGTTGCTCAATATTAAATGTCAATCCGTAAAATAACGGCTACTCAATGTCAAAGAAATAGTTGCTCAATATTAAATCTCAATCAGTAAAATAACGGCTACTCAATGTCAAAGAAATAGTTTCTCAATATTAAATCTCAAACAGTAAAATAACGGCTACTCAATGTCAAAGAAATAGTTTCTCAATATTAAATCTCAATCAGAAAAATAACGGCTACTCAATGTCAAAGAAATAGTTGCTCAATATTAAATCTCAATCAGTAAAATAACGGCTACTCCATGTCAAAGACATAGTTGCTCAATATTCAATCTCAATCAGTAAAATAATGGCTACTCAATGTCAAAGAAATAGTTGCTCAATATTAAATGTCAATCCGTAAAATAACGGCTACTCAATGTCAAAGAAATAGTTGCTCAATATTAAATCTCAATCAGTAAATAACGGCTACTCAATGGCAAAGAAATAGTTGCTCAATATTAAATCTCAATCAGTAAAATAACGGCTACTCAATGTCAAAGAAATAGTTGCTCAATGTTAAATCTCAATCAGTAAAATGACGGCTACTCAATGTCAAAGAAATAGTTTCTCAATATTAAATCTCAACCAGTAAAATAAAGGCTACTCAATGTCAAAGAAATAGTTTCTCAATATTAAATCTCAATCAGCAAAATAACGGCTACTCAATGTCAAAGAAATAGTTGCTCAATATTAAATCTCAATCAGTAAAATAACGGCTACTCAATGTCAAAGAAATAGTTGCTCAATATTCCATAATAGTGGTTCAACTTCGAGAAAATTCGAAGTGGTTCAACTTCGGGAAAAAGGGAAAATCGTCCCTTTAATACTGAATCCAGTTAGACCTTAGTGCTTTAAAAAAGTGCTTAAATTGTCACGATTTCTTTCTTATTCAATTCGTTTGATTTATTTTCCTTAAAAGTAATAAATAACAAGTTTAGTGAAGCTGAATTATTGTTATGAAAATTCTTAGGGCCTAACTGTTATGAAAGTGAATTACCATCTCCATTTCTTCCGAAATTTCAATCAATCAAACCATTTTGCCGGAGTCGTCCTTACAAATTCTAATACACTTTTCTGGCAAGGCATGGTCTTTTGTTTTCTTGCCTCTTAAAAGAAAGTTTTTTTTTGAATATTTTAAAACATGCATGTCAATAAAAAAAAATGTCAGGTATAACATTGATCCAAGTTGCAATTGCAACTTCAAGATCAACACATTTAGATGTCAAGCAATAACATTAGGAACACCAACGATCTATGACATATAAATAATGTTTCTCGAAGGCAGTTTTCCGTATGGGAGGTGTTTCTTCTGGGCAAATTTCGAAATTAACATGCCCTTACTACTTACGATTCTTTTTATGTATTATGAAAGGAGGTTCTGAAATAAAATTTTATTTATTAATGAAACAGCTCGTAGTAACAAACTGTAAGTAAAGAGTCATTCGTTCCAACAGTAACAAAACCCTAAAAAAAATTTTTTTGAATAATACATGAGCATAAAAAGATTCGTATTTACTCGGTAGTTCCATATAAGTAAAATTCAATTACCCACCGAAAGTTATGAGTCTCAGAAAATTTGTGTAATTTTAGAAAAAGAGGGAAACACTTCTGAAAAGGAGATTGACCGTGAAGAAAATTACACCATCAAATTCAACATATCAAATAGCTATGTCGCAGAGGCTTCAAGCCCTTATCTACAAAAATACGATTTTTTTTTTTCGAGAACGATGGCCGCGGATGCATACTTATTCGTTTGTTTTGGGGCTAAGGGCAAGGCAGTCCCCTTCATATAACCGGGAAATTCTGTTCGTTTTAAGTTTTATTGCGGCTTTGTAAATTCACTGAAAAAAAAACTTGTTTCTTTTGTTTTACTTAATCTAGTGACAAAGGCCACTGTTTACTTTCGGTTTGTTACTATGAATTAAATAAAAAAAACAAGTTTTTTAAACTGAAAGTAAGGAGCGATATTAAAACTTAAAACGAACAGATATTATTCCGTGTATGAAAGGGGCTGTCCCCTCCTCAACGCCTCGTTCTTTACGCTAAAGTTTTTTATTGTTTTAAAAAATAAAGTTGTGAGACAGAGTCAAACTTTTACGTAAAGAGCGAGGCGTTGAGGAGGGGACAGCCCCTTTTATATACGGAATAATTTCTGTTCGTTTTAAGTTTTAATGTCGCTCCTTACTTTCAGTTTAAAAAACTTGTTTTTTTTATTTAATTTCTGATCGTTTTTTAGTTAATGCAGCTTTTATTTTGGCTCACCGTCATTGAATAAGTAAACAAAATTTTACTTTTCTTTTGCTAAATGGCTGTCTCTAAATTTGGTTCTGACATAATTTACAAATTAACTTACGTAACCCTAGTCAATACCTTGCTCTTTAAGCTAAAGTTCGAACTTTGTTCCAATTCTTTAAAAATTACCCCTTAATCACAAAGGCCGTTGATTAGAATAAATAGCTCTTATGAAAGTACTAAAAAATCTTTGGCTTAAAGAGCGAGGCATTGACTAGAAGGTGAACCCAATCATATAGCTAATATTTTTTGTTCGTTTTAAGTTTTGATGTTGCTCCTTACTTTCAGTTGAAAATCTTGTTTTTTTCTATTTAATTTCTGATTTTTTTTTTTAAACAATGATGGGAAATCCGGCGCCCCCTTCATAGCAATGTCCCTTCCCCCATGAAAACTTCCTTCATGAAAATATCCTCCCATATAACCCCCGACCCACCCCGACCCCCCACTACCAGAAAAAATTCCTCCTGAAAACTTCTGTATACTTCCCAATAACCAATACTATATGTTAACATTGGGTAAAGTTCATAACTGGGACTTCGAGGGACTAAGTCATCCTAAAAGACATGGTTATAATATTTCCGACCATGCTGAACGAAATGGCAATCTCAAAATTTTGATCGGGTGACTTTGGGAAAAAAATGAGCGTGGGAGGGGGCCTAGTTGCCCTCAATTATTTTGGTCACTTAAAAAGGCCACTAGAACTTTTAATTTCCGCTCCAACGAGCCCTCCCACGATATTCTAGGACCACTGGGTCGATACGATCACCCCTGGAAAAAAAAAAAACAAAACAAAAAAACAAACAAACACGCATCCGTTATCTTTCTTCGGGCAAAAAATGGAAAATTCCACATTTTTGTAGATAGGAGCTTGAAACCTCTACAGTAGGGTTCTCTGATACGCTGAATATGATGGTGTGATTTTCATTAAGGTTCTATAACTTTTAGGGGGTCTTTCCCCCTTTTTTCTAAAATCAGCCAAATTTTCTCAGGCGCGTAACTTTTGATGGGTAAGATTAAAGTTGATGAAACTTATATTTTTGAAATCACAATTAAAAATTTGAATCTTTTGATGTATCTACTGGTATCAAAATTCCGTTTTTTCGATTTTCGGTTAACATTGAGCTGGGTCACTTCTTACTTACAGTTCGCTACCACGAACTGTTTGATAGGTTACCAAAAGAGACATTTTCTTCAGATTTAAAATTGGTCAAGAAAACGAAATTAACACCTTTCAAAAATAAAGAAAAATCAGAAATTTCTAGCTTTTCAAGAAGACATAAACATTGTAGAAGAAACATTATCGTCACCACAAAGGAAGATGAATTGCAATCCTCCATCTTCAGATAATCTGTATCCGCTGCTAAAGCTGTCTGACGGTAGACTGGGTATATATGACGGAAGTATTTCCTGCTGGCTCAGGAAGACTGCAGGCCACAGCAGCAGTCTAGTCGTCTCCGCCGCTATTCATCATTGAGAAATCAGTCTACATGGCCTTACGGTGGTGAGAGGGTGGAAGATGCGGGCCTTACCGGTTAGCATACGTAGAGGATGCCACAAAAATGGTGCTATTACCGTCAACTATACTCATAAGAAACGTTGGAACGGTGATGCCAAATATTATGAATTCAATATTATCACGAAGACAAGTTCTAATATCGGATGCTGGAATCTTTGCTCAATTAAGTGTCCATTGACGTAAGCTTATGTAGCTGAAGAACTCAACCAATACAAATAGGGTATCATGTGTGTCCCTGAAACACGATTGAACAGCCGACATCATGCGGATTGATACCTAATAGTCCTCACAGTATACTACGGTCTTAAGGATGGTTCAAACTATGCAGGTGCTGAATTTGTCCGTCACTCAAAGCAGCTGCTTGTATAATTGGCTATGAACCCATATCTGAGCATACGGCCTGTTCGAGGTTTGGAGACCAGCTTATAAACATTACTGTCGTATCTGTCTAAGCCCCACCAACAGAACCCAGGAGGAAGTTAAAACTTTTAAACTTATCCGTAATCTTTACACAAGCAAAACCCCAGAATGATGTTCTAATCAAAGGTGGGGACTGTAAAGCAAGCATTTGTCGGAAGTTAGGGAAATCTGAAGTCTCGTATGGAAAGCATGCGTATGGCGGATTATGCCCAAACGGAGTAGCACTACTTGAGTTTGCTATGCAGGATAACCTTTCAATAACAAACACTCAAGTCAACCAGCTAAAACACTTTAGCTCAACCATGGAAGGAACTTTACCTCGTAGAGGTTGGGGGAGCATGGCTGTCCCAAGTCCGTTCAATGAGGAGGGTTGAGCTATGGGCTTGCAACGCATTCCTAGGACCTCGAGGACCAGCCCTCGGAGGAAAATAATATTGCAACCATACCACCTAGATTGGAACTTCTGTCATCACAACTATTGCACACCCGAGGACAAGATTTAACTGCGAAATAACCACCTTAAATTTGGTTTCTGAAATGTCCACTCAATGTCTCAAGCTTCAAAGACTGAGCAAGTGCCGGGAACACTGCAAGAATATCACCTCGACCTTTACGATCTGTCGGAGGTTCAGTAACGAAGTTGATCAAGGAGATGTGACTATTATTTACAGTGGATCCCAGCAAAAACGTGAATTCGGAGATGTCCTAATGATTTAAAAAAAAAAAAAACAACTCTCAAGCTTTTCTGCAGTAGATACCGACATTACCTACAAAAGCTCATTTCATAGGCGCTCATATAAAAGTATCAGCAGTAGTATGCTATGCATCAACCAATGAAGCTACTGAAAAAACAAAGGACGAATTTTACAGACAACTTAACTCATAGCCAACGATATGCTACAACATGACAGAGCATGTTTTCAAGAAGACTTTAACGCAAAAGTAGGGAATGATTATCACTTTCTGTGTTCCCAGCGAGCATGGTCTGGTCAGTAAAATCAAGATGGAGAAATACTGATCGACTTCGCACTCCTCAGCAACCTTGAAATAGGCAGCACCATGTTTTCCCATCAGAATGTGCACAAATATCCTTGTGCATTTCCCAAACTTCACACTCAAAATTAGATTGACCTTTTTCTATGGAGCAAAAAGTGGAGGGCAAGCCTACTTGATATAAAAGAGTATAAAATAACGCACTTGTGCTCAAAATACAATCTGATGACAGCGAAAGTTTATCTTAAACTAAAAAGAAACGCAAACATCAAAGAGGATCCCTAAAACCCGGGATTCGACACGAACAAATTGCAAACGAGAAAATCCTACCAAGCATTTAAGTTGGACATACGATTCGAGGCCCCGTCTTTACCAGATAATACTGATTGTGAAAGAACCTGAGAAAACATAAAACCGGATTTCCATGAGGCAACAACAGCCACCACTGGACCAGTGGCTGTGACTGTTGTGACTGGCCCAGAGGACCAGTGGCTGTTTGACCGAATATTGGATCATATCGAGGGAAATAAAAGAAAGTAAAACCATCACTTGTCTAAAGACAAGTGCCCAATCATCGGATTTTCAATAGCAAAGAATACAGAGCCACGGATAAATCGGCAAAGAAGAGCAAGAAAAAATTCCAGAGAAACTATCTTAAGTGGAAAGCAGTCCTGCCGGAGGAAGCAGCAAAGAGAGGTGACTCAAGCTGTCTGTAAAATCGCCAGTGAAGTCGTTAGCAAGATATCCTGTACTCAAAATGAACCGATTAAAGACGTCTTAGGCATCCTGATAACCAAACAACCATCCGTGAGTGAAGTATAGTCCAGCAGGTCAAAAAATGAGAAGTCAACTAACAGAGAACGAATATCTGCAGAAATGTCCAAAGCAACCATTATGATTTGCCTCAAGTTCAAGACAGCACTGGCTGCAGTAGTCTGGACGGCAGCCAAATTACCACCCGACAGAAAACACCGTACCCTTGGGAGGATCTCCAACAATGGTGACGCAACCCTCACTGGAAAATGGCGAGGAATCTGCCCACTTTCTATGCACGGCTTTTTTAATACTACTAACTATTTCATGTGCCGACGGTGTCACACCAATTGTAGATCCTTCTATTTCTACTTCGTTTTTCAAACTCTTTTATTCTCTTAGTACTTTCACAAACTCTTCAGCTTACACTTCCGATCTTACACTTCACCTGAATTGTAACCAATATGTAAATGCAATAAGATTTGTCTATCCTTGTAAAAAAAGATAGTGAAGAGGGTTATCGTTTCTGCTAAGATTTTCAATAGTGGTAACCGCAGTACAGTGGGAACGACACTCTTTCCTGGAGCCGGATAATTAAACTTGACCTTTCTGTGGTAAGAAAGTTTGTTATATTTCTGTTGGGATTTGTGAAAAGTTTAAAGATTTTTAAATTATTATTTCTTTATTTATTTTATTAGCCGTGTTATTTCTGGATTGTTGTCAGGTAGTAAACTATATACTCTCAGCTCTCTATAGTCACTGAGTCACTTATATAGTCACTATAGTCGCTGAGCGCCTTACTCCTCATTTTACCTAGCCCATCGCCTTATATCTGTTCGTATCTCCCCTGCAATGATTATTAAAACTGTCTATATAATTCGTTTATCTGGTCCCCCCCCCCTTTTTCAAATTACTAACTATATCTTGTATCAATTTTTTGTCAGGTCAATAAATCATCTGCCCATCTTGGTGCCAACTGCTCATTTTGGTGAAAGAAGAAGTATTATTGGCAAGGCTACGAAAACAGAGGGTTTATATTCATGCTTATTGTATGAATAAGCATGTACAATTTATTCCATTAATGTGCGAGTGCCAATCATTGACACATCTAAGGGATGAAATATTTGGGTGATGGAAGTATGTGAAGAGTGACTGTGAAGCATGTGAAGAGGGGCTTTGAATTATAATCAAGAGTGAACATTAGGGTGCTATTAGGTAGTTGAGAAAAGATCCCCCAGAGGAAGTATGGATCACACTGGAGACTGATGGCACAATAGACCTAGCGTTCTTTGTACACGTTGTAGAAATTCTCACCTTTGTGTTAAAAGCCTTGATTATTCTATTATTTCGCTTGTTGCCACGGCCCTGTGGCTTGTCTTGCAATATCAATTAAACTATCCACCAATCTATAATGGCATTTATTTTAAATACATAATTTTACGATTTATTTGCCATATTTGGCGAGGAGCAAGTCCTGTATGATTATCTTTTTATAATGTGTTTTTATTTTCAAATTAAATGAGTCTGAATTTAAGTTTTTAAACAAAATTAATTTCAGTGCTAAAGGTTGAGTGGCATTGAGATTATTCATGTCTTTTTGGGAATCAATTAATATATATTATTGTTATACTTAATAATTCTCTTTAAAATCTATCGTTCTGTTTATCTTGAAAGAAACGTAATTTTAATAGATAATAAAAAGTAATTATGGTTATATATTTTACAACATATATAAACATTAATACACACTTTAATAAACTAAATTTAAATCAACTAATGAAATAAAACACGGTACCTGATCATTAGAAAGAAGAAAGTCGCTAGTTTGACTGATTACTGACTTAACGTTCAACACTGATTGAAATAGCCTGAAAAAAAATCCTTAATTATAGCATATTGAACCAAAAGATATTTCCGTGGCGATAAGGTATCCTGCTGGGCTCTTTCAGGGAGTTAGGGAGATGGAAAGGGAGGACTGTACAACATTTCCTTGCTTCAATCGGCAAGAACGAAAAGAAACCAAACCGTTTGTCTTAATTTTTGCAATAAGGTATATTCGAGTTGATCACAATTGATAAAAACAAATTTAGACTATTTTTCTTCTGAGGTAATCACAATTGATAAAAGCGGAATTCAGATGCTTGTTAATAACAAAAAAAACAACATACAACTTCAGACACAAAAAAGGAAGGGATAAATATATTAAAGATAAATTCTATGTATACTATTAACTGTATTTTCGTCCATTTCAAATGACTAGCTTCCATTGACAAAGTCCAAGTTATTCTATTTTTTACAAGCAGTGACAATAAGCTTTTGTGAAGAAAAAAAAAAAAAAAAAAAAAAATGAAGATGGTCCATATGCCCCAGAATGCCGGAGAACTAATAATCCAAAAGTGGAAACGTTTTTTTTATGCGAATATTTTATTAAAATAACTTAGTTCACAAAGTGTGTACTTCATTACAACTTGGACGCATGAGAACAGTTCAACTCAAGCTTTAAAGTTTCTTAAATGTATTTCGAAATTTTAATTTTAACTTCAAATTCAGAATCTTTTAAAAATTTAAAGTTCTCCAAGTTAATTTTTTTAGGATCTAAAGTTCCCTAAAACCAAATTTAGAAATTGAAAATTATTAAAAAAAAAAAAACATAATTCTTTCAAGTTCAACTGTGGTGTTAAATGCTACGAAATTTGTTGAAGTAAATTTCAACTGAACAATTGAAAAAAAAATAAAAAAAAAAATAAATATGTTATTCAACAGAAATACAGTAACTATTTTTACAAAATATGGAAAAAATTGTTTTGAACTGCAATTTCATGCAGTTAAGATGTTGGTACTAATATTTTCTTTACATGTGATTTCCTTTACACGTAATATTTTCGAACACGGTACTAATATTTTCTAATATAATTTCTTTACATGGCCGTTTCAATCACATTGCACTAAATCAAACCCAACCCAATTCAAATTGTCTCAAATTCAGCTCAAGTTTCAAGGTTTACGTTTCAATATTTGACATTACAAAAATTTTTAAATCAGTTAAAATTTAAAAATATAAATTTTTTAATTTAAAACTTTAAACTGTACAATCACTTTTAATTCTTTTAAAATCGTATTAAGGGCAAGACACACAAGTTATATTCCATTTTTGAGTGCAATTTAAAAACCAGCTAAACGCATTTATTACTTAATACAACACTTTTTTATTTTCAATAAAATACTAAAATAAGTGGCAAATCAGCCTGACCTTCCTCAATATTTCTAATTAGTATTTGGCGGCAGGTTGACGTCAGTAATTACGAGTATTTGTCTACTCTGATGCCAAATATTAATTTGTCGACTGTGTCTTCTTTTTTTTCATTTTGGCATTTTCAATAATCGGTCACTGTGTCAAATGAATCATCTATTTGTTAACAGGTCATAAGAAATTAAATTTATTACATTAAAAAAATTCGTAAAAACCCTTCATTTCAAGTAATTTTTGAATGGTGGGGGAGGTCCTAAATCCTCCCTTCTGAACCTAACACTGCAATTTAAAAGTGTTGCACACCTCCATACCTAGAATGAATTTTCGTTCCATAAATATTCCACTTTTCGGGTGACTATTCTTCCAATATAAAGAACGCACTTTTAACGATAAGGGCGATCCACGCCATCTACGTATAAAATCATACACGACAAACATTTCATTATGTCTTTAAAAGGAAAGCCGGTCTGGCTTGGTTCTCGCCAAATACGAAACTTGGCACCAAAGTACAGTTCGGGCACATTAAACTATACTTTTTGTGAAGTTTATCACACATATTGCGAATTATTGCTCACGCGCAAAGCAAAGTCGTGAGCAATAATTTAGCAAAGTCGTTTTTATACGAAAGATTTATTTCCAAAAAAAACACATAATCAAAAAATGAAAAATTTCGCATGATTTGAATAAAAGTTTTCATCAAATCATTAAGAACCAGCATGAAGCCAATGAATGTTCGCCTGTCATTTGGACGGCACTGTGTTTAGAAACATCTTTATTCATGTTCAGCGTTTCCGGTCTTCTAGCTGGCTTTGCTTACTTGTTTCTTCTTACTTGGTTATTTTTCAGAAAAAGCAGTGATTTATTTCACAAACCACTTATTACCGAATTCGAAACAGCTTTCACATTGGTAGCAACTAATAACTTAAAAGAATTGTGGCAATAAAATTGCACAAAGATGGTAGCCATCTGCCACTTTAGCACAAACGTTGTATATGGAAAGCAACCTTTCAACTCTTGTGATATTCAAGCTTCATGCACAATAGATAAGAAACGGAGGCAATTTTAGGGCCCCCACAAAACGATCATCAGTAGCTATGGGAACATACAGAAACTAATAAAGACAATCATACATGCGCAGAGAAGCGTCTAGATATGGCGGCATTTGGCACCAGATGTGCAAGAGATATTTATTTGGTTATTACAAGTAAAAGAAATTATGAATATTTGAAATGATCGAAAACAAATTTATAAGAATAGTTAGTAGGATCAAAGGAACCTAATGCTATAAATTCTTAAATAAAACTAAATTCATTTAAACTCAAATATTTAAATTAGTAAAAACTTTATCCCATATTTTTTCAATTAAATTTGAATGCTATATTAAACACAGAAAAAGGTATACTCAAACCTAAATTGTGAAAAAGCGTAAAATCGAAGATGGCATTAAAAAAAGCTGCTGCCAGCTTCGTGAAATATTAGAAGCAAAGCCCACAATGATCGTAACATATAAATGAGCAGTAGTAAACTGCTTAACATCCGCAATAAGAATAGCCAGAAGTAATGAAAAAGCTGAACGCTCTGCGCCTGCCTTTAGGAAATACGTAAAGCCGACGAAAATACTTATAAGCGGTATAGGTTTACAAAAATGTCGTACAGCCAGGTAAGTGCACAGAGGAGAAGGAGCGCATCATAATTAGTAGCCCTCACTTCTGCACAGCACTGATTTTCAGATCATATGCGTGCCTCATTTTTAACAAAATCTGTTAACATTATATTGCGCTGCCTATGATAAATCCAAAAGAGGAATTGTGTTTCTACTGCAAATTAGGTTCAACCGGAAGGTCACCCAACCAGCCAGCAAAAGGTATATAGATAATGGATATTCTTTGACTTTAGCCCCTCTCAACAAAATGAACAAAGCAAACAAAATAATTCTGATCATTGAATGGCTAGAAAAGACCTAAGCAGTTGACCCCTTCAGGGTCCTAGAGCCAGCATTTATTCTGTTTTAAAAATACTTAAAAAGAGAGCACATCAAAATTTGTTAATATTCATTTTTGTTACGTTTTTACGAGTCGGACAAACATTTCGGGCGTGGGTTCAGTCAAACCCTGAGTGGGGTCCTAGAGTCAGGATAGCTTTTGCCATGAAATGGTGTCAAGACAAGGTTAAAACAGAATAAAATATTAGAAATATCATAGTTATCCCCATAATCATTGATAACGTGATCTCTGGCAGTGCCAGTACTACAAAAAAAAACACGTCAAAATTTGTTTATATTCATTTTTGTTACGTTTTTACGAGTTGGACAAACATTTCGGGTGTGAGTGCGAGTCAAGACCCTAAGTGGGGTCCTAGAGTCAGCAAATCTTTTGCCATAAAATGGTGTCAAGACGAGGTCAAAAAAGAATAAAATATTAGAAATATCATACTTATTCCCATAATCATTGACAACGTGATCTCTGGCAGTACCAGTGATGCCATCATGATGTTGAAATAATGAGAGATTTCGGCGCGCACTAGTCAGTCTTTCCGTCAGTTCAGTTGTCCAATTAGGCTTACTAAAGCCTATTGACTCCATATGTGACCACATCATCGAAAAAAGGATATCTGCAGATCTGAAAATACCAAATCTATAAGGACTTATTCAATTAAAAAGAAGGGACGGTAACTATGCATAATTTGATAAAGACACTAAAAGATTTTGTTTGTAATAAAACATTAAATTATATTTTGCTGTCATTCAAATTTATTGATTAGTTATTGAATAAATTTCGACATCTACATTCGAAAATCTGGTATATGAGGCTCTTAATTGATAGTCAATTTGTTTTTTGATTCGCGATTAATCCTGAAAGATCATTGGATATAATACTTTGGTCACACCAAGGATAATAAGATAAAAAATAAAGTAAAATAACTAAAAAATCAATTTACAGCAAATCCATTTCATATGGATTTTAAGGTCTCCTTGCTTGAGGGAAGCCTCCAAAACCTTTCCAGAGCCCAATACCTTCCCTATACCCAAGGTCGTTCTTTTACCGAAAGCCCTTCTTATACTCAAGACCATCCTCATGTCCAAGGGAATTTCTTGGCCATAAGGAATGTGCAGAGGTATAGTACCTAGGCACTACTGAAAAACCATCCTGTTATTTTTGGTGATTTAAATGCATGATTAATCCTAAAAAAAACAATGGCTGTTAAAAATTGGATGCAAATATTTTGGCCAGAGCCACATAATAAGATGAAAAAACTAAGCAGGATAATGAAAAAATTAAATTATGGCTACTCCAAAAAATACAGACTGTACACAAAAATCAAACACAGATCGCAATTCTTCTCCATTACTTATATATTTTTCCTTTTATCCAACTTTCCTTATGTACCTGGCGACTATTGCACTGTTTTTTCAATGTTTTCAGGTCCTAAACCAGATACTAATTTTATAGTACCTAATATCAGGTCAAATCTCGTCTTTATAAATTATAACAAAAATAACTATTACAATCCTGGCTGGGACGAGTTCGTATTTCGAAGTCAAACTCTTGACCAAATCACTCAAATCGCGGTAACGAACTATACGGAGCGACTTGAAAAATAGTAACCGAGACTCAATATAAAGGAATTTGAAAACAATTAATGCATAAACAAAATAATATTTTTGTTGATCTGAATTATAGGAATTTCATTAAGTTTAATTGTATCCGCAAAATCTTAATTCTTATAGTTTATGTTCCTTTTTAAGCTTTTGGTATGTTGTTTTTCTGCTCCAGACCATCATTTTATGCATGTTGTTTTTCTGATAAGTTAGTTCAGATCATCGGTTTAGAAAAAACACTGAGAAGGAAAGCAGGTGACCAGTCACCACTCAGCTATAAGAGCACCGGAAGTAAATCCAGTGTTCCCCTTGTGGTTAAGGTATTACTTTGCCTATATCTTACCCAAACCATTTCATTTGCATTTTAAGGGTTTACTAATTACCTCAAGTGACACACAGAAAGTTTTATAAAGATGAAATAGTCTAAAAGAGCCAACGAATGTGCTTTCCCTTTTTTCAAGCCTAAAATACCCAATTCAGATCCAAAGACCCACTATTAAGATCAGAAGACCTGTTTTAGCCACTGCTAGTTTTAGATAAATAAAAAAACAAACAGGACCCTACTTTACTTATCACGTCTTCACTGCATCTACCAACTTTACTGATAATGCTGCACATTAATGTGATAAGGGACGGAACATAATAGCCTAATTCTAGTAAAAATATAGTAGAAAGACTCGATCACAATTCAAGAACAAGCGAGTTACATAACCTTTCAAATTTACAACAACTACAATTCCAATATAATATGCAAACTCTACCTATTTAGATAAGACTCTTAGTCTTTCTATATTTGTTTTGTTTTTCTTTCTATATATTTCCAGTAAATATAACTATAACATAAAATGAAAGTCAGATACTAAACCTATGGACATGCCTGTGAATTAGCTAGATCCCATTACAAACGAGGCTTTAAATAGGCTAACGCCCATTTTAAAAATAGCTTCAGAACTCAAAAATACAAATGGTTTAATGTGGTGTTTCAAAACTGTCTCTATTTGGCAAAATCAAGCGAACAAGCTCCCTATAGAGTGTATAGCTGTATGCATGTGCACTTTTTATTCGAGTGAATGGCTTTCTCAACTTAATTTAAGATGGGTGATCCCTTCATTGGTCAATGGTTATAATATATAATATGTCTATAAATAAGTTCGATTATTATTTTTATTATATGTATAAGAAGAAAATAAAAGAAACAATTAGTTTGCACAGAGGTTATTTATAAATATTATTACACCACTGCTCTCCTCAATTCTCCATTCCTCCCATTCTTTTCTTCGTTGATTTTTTTCTTCGTTCTTCGGACTACATACTGACATCTTTAAATCACTGTTTACTTCCAAATGTTCGAACTCCGCCCTATTTTTGGTATTCTTTTGTGCCCGGTGTAATGATGGTCCGGTAAAGTAATCAAATATTTCAGTACTTTAGGGCGATTTAAATAGTGAATCAGATTTGCGGCAGAATCAAAAGCTTGAGAATTTTTTGGAAAGGACTGAACTAATTAACAAAAGTGATGATATGACATACTCATATACTAGAACTCATTACAATGATAATATCTCCGTATTCAAAATAAAAAAGGCGTATCTAAGTTTTTTTCTGAAAACACGTGAGAAATCAAGAATGATTCCTCTATTCGGTCTTACTCACTGTTGGTATTTTAAGATTTTTACTTTAGGAGGGGTAACAAGACAAAAATGATATATCTTTAGCTCAAAGAATATCTTCAGTTCTAGTTAATTTTTATAAGTCGAAAGCATTTGGAGACTAACCAACCGCGCGGGAGGGGGGAAATTTTCCGGAAGGCGAAGAGTTATTGCCCAGAATCAACCCTGCAAGATCCACCTACAACAATAAAACAGACACATAAGAAACATATATAATCGGGATAAAAATCCTCTTTTTATTCAAAATTATTGTCTCCAACAGAATCTCTGTTCGCAACATCATGTTTTTATACAAAAAGAGCATGTAATCAGTTTCCTATTAGTTGGTCGTTTTGTTAATTATGACTTACTTACACACTTCTGTTATACGTTCTTTTTTGCTTTCACTCTTAATATCTATCCACAATTATCCTGCTTTATATTGAGGCACGTGTAAATTGATTAGGAGAAAATACTATCTTTCTGTAAAGCAGGAATAAAGATAATAGCTTGCAGTAATAAGCAAAAAATGGTGTCTGATCTTCTGGTTGATAAGTAAGTTTTCTGTAAGGGGTTAGCCACTTCAAAAAAAACTATGCGCACCAGGGGGCCCGTACCAAACGGGGCCGAAGTGCACGTGGCAGAACAAGTGCTGCTCTGAGATGCATACTATATGATAGAGAGTTGGAAGACCCTAGGGTATTTATTGCCTTCTTTTTCTTAGCAAAAATATAAATGTCAGCAATAAGTAAGACTAATTCTTGCACTGGAAACAATGAAATACAAATTTATCGTCTCTTGCCTGATTTTCAGACTTCCAATTATATTAGTTTAGGTCTTGTGGTTTCGCTTAAATGAATGATGATAGAAGAGACGGTATTCTCAATTTTGATTTCTATTAGATCTCCAACCATCAATATGCCCAGCACGAGTTTAATCAACTGCGAATAATTTATTTGACATTGAGAAAACGCTTTAAACAAGTTCAAATTTCATAGTTAGTTTATTTACCTTATTTTCAGGCATGCTTAGCTGAATATTAGATATTAATTTTTTACCTAAAATTTTAAAATTTAAAATGAATAGAAATTTTGTTGTTTATGACAGGGGCTGCCAACCCCTTACCCACCCACTCTTTGTGTTAAGCTTTATTTGGTTTTTCTTCAATGCTTCAAGGACGAGGACACCAACAGTAGAGTAGTATGATAACAAGTTTTATTTATATATCAGAATGGTTTGAAAAGTATTACGGATTTGCTTTAAATAATAAGATTTCCAGTTAAGACTTTCATTGGAAAAATACGGTTTTTAATTTAATTTCTGTTCTCTTTTGTTATCATATCCAGTTCTCTCTTAAATGCGACAGGACTACCACCCCCTCAGTCGCCAATATTTACTTTAAAGTCTAATTACAATTAGACACACTAACACAAATAATTCCAATTAGATAACACAACAATTATTGAGTATCAATGCTTCTATCAAGCTAATAATCAAATAAAAATTGTCATTCAATTATTCCTGTAATATCAAAAACGAATTTTAGAGTTAAAAGTTCAACGACGGTTTTTGACAGATTCTGTCCACAGAAGATGTCACTACCCTTCCCCCTTATGTTCAGGCAAGAGTGTGGAAATAATGTTGAATGATGTACTTAAATATTTTAGCAATGAAAGATGAGCTGTGACCCCGCAGAAATCACGTTGCAGGATTAGTCCAACTATATTCCTCAAAATGAAGGAAGGTTGGGAGTCGTCCCGCCCCCCACATTTCTCCGAAGAATCAAGCACTGAAAATTTTTAAAATTTTGGCCTATAAATATACTTTTTGAGGCTTCAGGATCCCCCTCACTCACAAAAAGATCAACTGGCCCATCCCCCTAATAGTTGGTTTGCAGCAATACACTAACATGCACATGATGATACCTGGATTCTAAACGGTGGCCATAATGATGCCTTCAATGAATAATTCAGTCGGGCGAAGCTTTTAGATACTTGTCTATAAAATGATAACGGTTTATTTTGTATGATCTGTGTAACTGTTTTGGAACTAATAAGTTATCGTGCGATATTATGGCCTCTGATACATGGAGGCACATTCAATAGATTTTCATAGTTTTCAGCCGACAGGGTATCTAACAATTTTGCTTGATATCACTACAAAATGAAAAAAAAAATTATAAAGAAGAAAAACGAGAATAATTCCAGCCACTGAAAATGAGAAGAATAGTATGCTAATATTTCAGTTGAGACCTCAGCTCAACCGTCCTAAGTGCAAAAAAGGCAGTTACGAGTCAATTTTTTTAGAATTGGGCCCTAATAAATTTTCATTTTGTCATGCTTAGCCAGTGTGGTCTCAGAAATTATTTACTTGATAACATTTGGCCTTATTCGGACCCAACTATTGGTTTGTGCCATACAATATCAGAAAAAGCCAACTTACTATAGCCGAATCTCTTATGTTACTTAAAGACAGGAACGGCAATTTTCAATTTCACTTTCAATGAGCCCTCTTCTGGAATCGAACGGCCACCAGATCGGTGCCATAGAGCCTGAGAAAAGAACGCTAAAGTTTATATAAAAAGGCCAAATCTTGAATTTTTGTGTCAATTCTTTAACAATGACTCCTGAAACACGGGGCCCGTTTAACTAGAATAATAGGCTGTTTTACAAGTTCTAAAAAAACTTTAGCGTAAAGAGTGGGGTGCTGAGGAGAGGGAGTCCCCATAATATACTTAATAATTTCTGTTCGATTTAAGTTTTAATGTTGCTCCTTACTTTCAGTTGAATAAACTTGTTTTTTTTATTTAGTTTCTGATCTTTTTTAAATAATGCTGGGAAATCCGACTCCCCCTGCATAGAAAATTCCCTTTACTCACGAGAATTCCTTCATGGAAAGATCCTCCTGCGCCAACTCCCCCCCCCCCCCCCCGAAAAAAATATGTGTATAATTCCGAAAATCAATATTAAAATAATGGACAAAGTTCATAGCTTGTAGCCCTTCCCCCGGGGGTGTAAGGGGGCAAGTCATCATCAAAGATCTTTCGACTAATTTGAACAAAATAGCAATCTCAAAATTTTGATCGAACGACTGGGGGAAAAAAGGAGCGTGGGATTATATAACCCTCCAATATTTTTGTCACTTGAAAAGGGCACTAGAAATTTAGATTTCCGATCCAATGAGCCCTCTCCCGACCTTCTAGGATGACTGGTTCGGTACGATCACTCCTGGGAAAACAAACAAAACAAACAAACAAATGAACACACATCCGTGATCTTTCTTCTGGCCAAAAATGTGGAATTCGATATCAAAGGCAGCACATTCGCGCTGCCTAAGTAAAGAACGATGTTGGCACAATGTATTATTTATTTATTTTTTTTATTTTTTCAATACCAGGGCACTTCGTATCGAAGTTGTCGTAGAAACTTCGAAAAGGGCTCATTCGATTGGAAATTCGAATCGCTAGTGCGCTCTTTACTAGTCGAAAGTGATTGGAGGGCCACTAGCCCCCCCCCCCCCGCCCATTATTCCCCCAAACACATTCAATCAAAATTTTAAGATAGCCATTCGGTTCAGCGTAGTTGATTTCCTGATAGAAAATATGTTTTTGAGGAGAACACTCCCCCACAACCCTCAGGGCAAGGGTTTTAAGTTATGCCCTGGGGGCATATAAGGATAATGTTGGCACAATGTATTATTTATTAATTTTTTCCTTTAGAGCAGGGCACTTTACATGGAAGAAGTTTTCGTAAAAACTTCGAAAAGGGCTCATTCAATTAAATTGGAGTGGCTTGTGCTCTTTTTAATAGTGGAAAGTGATTGGAAAGCGACTAACACCCCTTCCACGCCCACCATTCCCTGAAACACATCCAATCAAAATTTTGAGATAACCATTTTGTTCAGCGTAGTTGATTTCAGGATAGAAATTATTATTTTGAGGGGGACACTCCCCCAAAGCCCTCAGGGAAAGGGTTGTAAGTTATGCCCTGGGGGCATATAAGGTTTTTTTTATAGAAGGCGTTGTCGTAGAAACTTCAAAACAGGCTCATTCGATTGGAAATTGAAAGGTCTGGTGCCCTTTTAAATAGTAGAAAGTGAGTAGAGGGCAACTAACCCCCCTCTCACGCCCACCTTTTCCCCAAACACATCTAATCAAAATTTTGAGATAGCCATTTTATTCAACGTAGTTTTAAGTTCTGGAAATTAGGTCTTTGAGGATGATAACCCTCCCCCCCCCACAGCACTCAGAGCAAGGGTTGTAAGTTATGCCCTGGGGGTATATAAGGTTTTTATTAAACGTCTTGTCGAAGAAACTTCAATAAGGGCTAATTCCATTGAAAATGGAAATGGCTCGTGCCCTGTTTTAATAGTAAAAAGTGATGGGAAGACAACTAGCATCCCTTCAACGCCCTCCATTTCCCCAAAAACTTACAATAAAAATTTTGAGATAGCCATTTTGTTCCACGCAGTTGAAAGTTCTAAAAGTTATATCTTTGAGCAGGACACTCCCCCCATAGTCTTCCGAGAAAGGGTTATAAGCTATGCCCTCGGAGCATATAAGGTTTTTATTGAAATCTTTTGTCATAGAAACTTAAAAAGGGGTTCATTCGATTGGAAATCCAAAGCCCTAGTGCCCTTTTTAATGGTTGGAAGTGATTGGAGGGCAACTTATCCCCCTCTCACGCCCAACTTTTCCCAAAAAACATCCAATCAAACTTTTTAAATAGCCATGTTATTTAACGTAGTTGAAAGCTTTGGAAATTCTGTTTTTAAGGATGACACCCCCCCCACAGCCCTCAGGGCAAGGGTTGTAAGTTATGCCCTGGGGGCATATAACGTTTTTATTGAAAGCGTTGTCGTAAAAACTTCAAAAGGGCTCATTCAATTGGAAATTGAAAGGGCTAGTGCCTTTTTTGATAGTTGAAAGTGATTGGAAAGCGACTAACGCCCCTCTCACGCCCACCGTTTCCCCAAATACATCCAATCAAAATTGTGAGATATCCATTTTGTTCAACGTAGTTGAAAGTTCTTGAAATTAGGTTTTTTAGGATGAAAACCCCCTCAGAGCCCTCAGGGCAAGGGTTGTAAGTTATGCCCTTGGGGCATATAAGGTTTATATAGAAAGTTGTTGTAGAAATTTCAAAAAGGGCTCATTTGATTGGAAATTGAAATTATCCTTTTTAATATTCGAAAGTGAGTGGAGAGTAATTAACCCTCATCTCAAGCCCGCCATTTCCCCAAACACATTCAATCAAAGTTTAGAGATAGCCATTTTGTTCAACGTAGTTGAAAGTTCTGGAAATTATGTATTTAAGGATGACAAACCCCCCGGAGCCCCAAGGGCAAATGTTTTAAGTTATTCCCTGGGGGTATATAAGGTTTTTATAGATAGAGTTGTCGTAAAACTTCAAAAGGGGTTCATTCAATTGGAAATTGAGAGGGCTAGTGCCCTTTTTAATAGTCGAAAGTGGTTGGAGGGTAACTAACCCCCCTCTCCCGCCCACCATTCCACGAAACACATCCAATCAAAATTTTCAGATAGCCATTTTGTTCGACGTAGTAGAAAGTTCTGGGAACTTGGTCTTTGAGGATGACACCCCCCCCCCCCAGCCCTCAGGGCAAAGGTTGTAAGTTATGCCCTGGGGGCATATAAGATTTTTATTGAAAATTTTGTCGTAGAAACTTCAAAAGGGCTCATTTGAATGGAAATTGAAAGGGCTAGTGCCATTTTTTTTATAGTTGAAAGTGATTGGAGAGTGACTACCGCCCCTGTCACGCCCACCATTTCCCCAAACTCATCCAATCAAAATTTTGAGAGAGCCAGTTTGTTTAACGTAGTTGAAACCATTGGAAATTAGGTCTTAGAGGATGACAACCACCTTAATGGCCCTTTAGGTAAAACTATTAATTTATTCCCTGGGGGCATATAAGGTGTTTATAAAAAAGCGTTGTCGTTTCAAAAAGGGCTCATTCGATTGGAAATCGAAAGGCCTAGTGCCCTTTTTAATAGTCTAAAGTGATTGGAAGGCGTGCCATTTTTATAGAACAGATCGATGTGGGTACAATATACTATTTTTGTTGTTGTTGTTTAGACCAGGGCACTTCGTATCAAAGGAGTTGTCGTGGGAACTTCGAAAAGGGCTCATTCAATCGAAAATAAAAACGGCTGATGCCCTTTTTAATAGTCGATAGTGATTGAAGTGCACCTAATCCCCCTCCCACGCCGACCCTCCCATTTGCCCATTATGTTTAAAAAAGTGCAAATTCAGTAAAGTACAAATTTTGTTCTGGCCTTGGGAAGGCATAGGGGTTTTGAGTCCAACTTATGTTAATTTCTGCACGTTTTGAGTTTGACTCGGTTATTTATTGTAATTTCTGTTCGTTTTGAGTTTCATTTATTTATCGATGCTGATTTGTGGTAGTTTCACGCTTGGTAGATTATTTGATTTTATTTTCGCTCACTTTTTGTTTAATGGAGTTCTTCACTTTTCTTTGAAAAACTGATTTTGTGGAATTTTTTTTTTTAAATTAATTTCTTTATATGGCAGCTTGAAACCTTTACAATACGGTTCTCTGATATGCTGAATCTGACGATATGAGTTTCATTAAGATCCCTTGATATTTTGGGGCTGTTTTCTCCCATTTTTAAAATCTCAGCAAATTTTCTAAGGCTCGGAACTTTTGATGGGTAACATTAAACTTGATGAATTTTATACATTTTGAATAAGCATCAAATTCGATTCTTTTGATGTATCCATTGTTATCAAGACCCATAGAGTTTCGGCTACAATTGAGTCGAACCGCTCTTTACTTACAGTTCGTTACAACGCACTGTTTGATCGGATGAACCCAAATAAGTCTATTTTTTCGCTTCCTCTTCAATCGACGACGAAATAATAGTAATACAAGAAGCTGTTCTCTATTCTTGGTATACACAACACTATATAAAATATAACAAAACGACAAGGAAATAGACTCCTGCTTCACGGTGTCAGATCTGTGATCGACTGATACGGCGTCGGTAAGAATGTTTACAGTCCAGTGTGTAAACTCTACATTATTTTAGAGCGACAGAGGCAAAAAATCTGTTAAGAACAGCAAGTGTGTTTCGGCCGTTAGTATTCCTCTTTTTCTGGTTTTGAGATTCTTTTCTGTTTTTTATACTTTTATTTCTATTTTATTTTAGTTTCTGGGTGAAAATTCGGTACCAATTTCGTGACTTTGGTGAACTCGTTACATAGGACTATTTCTTGATTAGCTCCATAGCTGTAGAGCTTTCAGTGACTGTGCATACATCAATAAATGAAGAAAATAAAAATAGCTTTTATTCACTACGGTATATGAATACCCAAGGTCTACTTGTATGGGGTTGTGCATACATAATGCATATACCCAAGCTATATTATACCATTTTTAAGGTTTGTTAGAAAACCACGACTAATTCACATCACAAGGATGGCTAAGTCATATTATTCTAACAGACTTTGAGAACCTAATAAAGGTTGACTCTGTGCTCATATAATGAGAAAAATAACTTTTCTGCTCCATTTATTAATGCACACATAGTAATTGAAAGCTTTATTATCACCTTGCAAATCAAGAAACAGAGAAACGAGTACAAGTCACGAAAACAATTACAGATTTTCTCCCCTTTTCTGGTTTATGTTTCCATTCCATTTAATCCTCATATCCAATGAAGCCACCTTATTTGATAAAGACAGATAGATAATTTTTTTTGAAAAAAAAAAAAAAAAAAAAAAAAAAAATAAAAACATTTTTTCTGAACCAGCTAAGAAAACCCCCAAGAGGTTTTTGGCAGCAGGTGGGAATCTTCTATTCTAGATATTTTAAAAAATACGATTTTATGTTATTCTACTTGGTAATAATACATAGAAAACACATAGAAAACAACCATCCTACTAATATAAGTCACACATAGAAAACAACCATCCTACTAATATAAAACATATACATGAATTCTGTTCTTTTGCAAAAATCTTTTGGCTGTGGCCTTGAAGGTTACCAGTTGACTTGCATTTCGAATCGCAACTGGTATTATATCCCATATACAGGGAGCAAATTTTCTTATTACCAAAGAAACTCTAGAAGCTCATTTTTCTAAGTTGATGTACTACATTCTAAGATTCTAAGTTGATGAAATACTAAGAGTTTCTAAGTTTCTAAATACTAAAGGCGAAACAATGACTTTATTTCTCATTTTTCTCACCTTTTTTTAGTCCTTAAACTTGCTTCTTTGCTAGAATGATTATTTGTCATACAAATTCAACATTTAGGGATACAAACCTCAAATAATGCTCCAAGTAACGATCAAGATTCTTATAAAAAGGTCTAGAAGTATAATAGCCACTCCAGTAATGGTCACGTTCATCAGCGTATGTAAAAAAGTCCCCCGCAAATGATGGAAAGAATTGACTAGCATCTGACCTTCCTATTGGTGACAACCGAGCCGATTCTTGGCGAACCTCTTCAAAATAATCAGCCAGGGTGCCGAATTGGGCCTAAACAGTAAAATTTATTGTTGGTGAGAATTCATTAAAGCTCTTTCTTAATTGACACAGTGGCTCATAGATAGATAGATAGATATTTATTGCAATAAAAGCCACTTTGGGCCATGGCAAAAAAAAGGAAAATCACACAAAATAATAGCATGATTATAACACTCATAACAAAGTATGGTAGCCTACATAACAATAACAACGCAAAATTACAAAACATTAAAAAAATATAATAAAGCACACGATACCATTAAACTAACATAAATAGATAGATGTATGTTACATATATCAAGGGCCATGACTACAAAAATAACAAACAAGAAAACAACTTACACACATACAACAATACTTTCCACACTCACCCCACACCTTTTACAAAAATCTATCTCTATGTGACATACCCAATTTTATATACTTTGCTATCATTCTTATTGTCCCATAATTTTTTGATCCCATTAATGAAACCAACCACTCACATATTAATCCGAAAATAAAATTAATAACAGTAAGAATACTCGTTAGAGTTAAGACACCAAAAAGGCTAAGAAAATTAGCTACGATGGCTAAGTGGTTAAGAAAATCCCAAAAGGCTAAGAAAATGACCCTTAGACACTGCCCTCACCTACGTTCATGAACTTAAAAAGAAGAAGAACAAGATAAATTAACGGCGTAACCTGAACTGTCACTCAAGTTGAACTGTCATTTAATTCGGAACAGTCATTCGAAGATAATTAGTTATTTAGGAAGCGTAGGATTGAGGTTGAATAAGTATTTATGCACAATCAGATACAGAAAATAGGATTTAGGGAGTCATGGAGGGGAAACTAAATAAACATTTAATATCACAAAATTGGCTAGAAATATTGAGTTTAAACTTTCAGGGGATGTTGAACTAAATCGATAGATTATATTGAGCTCAGATTTCCAAATAAAGTTGAAGAGTACTCATATAACGTAAATCGAACATAAATAGTCTTCGATAGACATCCAGAGCTTCCCTTTGAGACAGATCCCATTTATCTTATATTTTTAATATTTTTGTTTTACCTCCAAAATTGACCCCCCCCCCCCGATATTTTGTTGAACTTCAGATTTTTAACGATTTTCTTTTAAAGTCTGTATTTGAACTTTGAAACAGAATTCTACTTTTTAAAATAATAGCCGTGTTTTATTATAACTACCAAAATAACAAATGTTTTGACGATTCAAAATATATTGTTTATATTTGATAATATTTGCTACTAATTACATGAAAGTTTTTTTTTCTTACTTTAGACTAGATTTCAAATTTGAAAAGAGAAAAATAATTGAGAGCAATCACAATCAAACTCCATGAAAACATAAGAAATTCAAAGGACAGAATATAACGAGTAGAAAGGACAAGAAACGAAAAAAAGTTCGACTTTATACGGAGTAAAAAATGAAAAAATGCCGAGAAAGTGCCGATTTCTGTCATTTTGTGCCGCATGTCAAAAAACTTTTTCCCCGAAGACGGTCAAAATGCAATCAGGGGAAACTTACAAGATGACCAATTAGCATAGAAATATTGGCAAGATATACAGATATAGTCTACAAGTTGCACTAATAAATGAAACCAAGGTGCTGATTTCTGCCATTAACATGTTGGCCCAAGCAAGGCTAAGATGCTATCGAGCAAAAAATTTTGAGATAGCCAATCGGCAAGGAGCTCTCAAAGACTATCATTCTCCCGGTTTCAGAGAATAACTGCCACACGGTGCCGCAGCTGTCCCTAATGAAGAGTTACACATTATATATAGTATTTAGAAAGTATAAAAAGTATTAATAACGGTTATACAGAGATGCATTACTACATATCTGTTATTGCAAAGGGGAGGAAGGCTGGTGTTTTCTTCACAGGGAAAGAGGGCGGCTCGAACACTTCCAACATTTCCTGAGAGTTACTTACTTACTTAAGACGACACACAAGCTACTCAGCCCAACTCGGTATCAAGAAGCTGCTGGACCAAATGCTTCCATTGGGTTCTGTGTTCTGTGAGTGGTCGAAGAAATTCCAGCCCAGCCTTGTCCCACTTGTGACCATGCTTTCGGAATCCCCCAAGCGGTTCGACATCCTTTCTGATGACATTATGTCAAAACTTCATCTGGTAAACAAGTATTTTCTTCCATGAGCAACCGGGGACTGCTGGTAGTACCTGGCTTGTCAGGGTCTCTTCTGGGCGCCTCATTACGTGACCTAGTCACTTGAGACGTCTCTTTTTGATCATAGTGGAAACGTCATGCTTTTGTCCAAATGTTTTTATCAGCTCTTGGTTGCTGATTTTTTGCGCCAGCCGTATGTCGCTAATAGCCCATAGACTTTTTCGGTCGAAAGTTTCAAGCCGACACTCTCTCTCCACCTTGAGGGGCTAGGTCTCACATCCGTATAACAAAATTGAACGCACACATGCTGAGTAGATCCTGAGCTTCGCTATGAGGTTGATTTCCTTTCTAGTCCAAAGTGCTTTGCGGAGCTGGCCAAAGACGGACCAAGCTTTGCTAATCCCGCCTTGAATCTCACTAGTGGCTCCACCTTTAGCCTCTATCGATGACCCTTTGTATTTGAACTCTTCCACCCTCTCAATAGGTTCTCCACTGATGTGTATAGAAGTGTTCTCTTTGGTTGAAAGATACTTTGTTTTAGGGATACTGATCGCGAGTCCTGTCTCGATAACTGTTTTCGTTACTCTTTCTCTCATATTTTGTGCTTACTGAGCAGAGTCTGTAAGTAGAGTACCATCGTCTACATATTCGATGTCAGCAATTTTTTCTTGTGCTGAAAAGGCGACACCATCATCTTTTTTCAATGCCTTTTTCATAATCTAATTTATAATAGTTGAAAAGAATTAGCGGTGCCCGACATCCTTGACGGACGCCATATGCTATATGATTCTCACCATATATTCGAAAGTTACTCAGGGTAATCTCATAGTATGCTGTTAGCAGCTCGACTATTTTCGTAGGAGCACCGTCTTCGAGCATTGTTGCCATAACAAGGGTCGTAACATACAGTCAAATGCAGCGATGAAGTCAAGAAAGACTGCGAAGGTATCCAATCCGTGAATTAAAATGTTAGTGAAAAAGAAGTTGAAGGGTACAGATATGGTCTACACGCCCCATTCCCGGGCGGAAACCTGCCTGGTTCTTCTTTGTCCGTTGCTCTCGTTTTTTTCCATATCGATACACTAAAATTATTGCAAAATCTTCCTAACTATGTCTATTAGTGAGACTCCCCGGTAATTTTTACAGTCTTTCCTTCATCTCATTTCTTGAATGTAGGGATTATCGTTGCGTTACCCCGGTCCTGGCGAACATATTCAGCGTCCCAGACTTTGCCAAGTAGGTTCGTTAGGGCTTCAACGAGCGCAGAACTTGCTTTGTATATTTCTGCCGGTAGGGAATCCTCGTCCGGTGCTTTATGTTTTTTGAAGGACTTCACGGCGTTTCTGACTTCCTCCGTCGGAGATGCATTGCGAAAATACTGATCCACGAGTGATGGAGCTGCTGGTTGCATATTTTGGCTGGAGTGGACGGAGGAAGTTTGTGTTGTATCCTGGCCTCTCCTATTTAACAAATCCTTGAAATTCTCTTTCAATCGGTTCATTCTTTCTAGTCGCCCTGTGATGATAGTCCAATCTGATCTTTTCACACTTTTTGTGGCGGTATTCTTTTCTTTTTTAAGTTCAACTCTCCGAGGATCCTATACTGTTTACGGGTCTCATTTCTAGCTGCAGTCTTTTCTAGGTCTGTGGCCAGCTTTAACCAGTAGGCATTTTCATCTCTCCTTGTTCGATGCGTTTTTCTTCTCATGAAGGACATTTTCTTCTCATGAGTGTTTCGGAGTTTTTAGTACCTTTTGTTCGCTTTCCAAGGACTTGAGCAGCAACATCTTGCATAGTATGTTTGATCTTCGCCCATTCCCTCTCTATGACTTCTTCTTCTAGACTCTCATTTTCTTGTTGCGTTTGTTTCAGACCTAGAAAGCGGTTTCTCAACTCCATGTAAAACTCAGCCCTGACTTTTGGGATTTCAAGTTTTTCAGTGTCATATCTAGGGGGTAGTCTGACTTTCTTACGGTTTGATACCTTTAGCTTTAATGTAGCAGCAAGCCGTTCTTTGACCCGGTGTCGGCTCCTCTGAACACTCGACAGTTGACTACCGATGATCTCCATCTCTGGCGGATCATATGTAATCGATCTGAGAGAAGATATGGCCATCTCTAAATTTCCATATAAAAGTGTGGACATTCTGGCGCTGAAAGAACGCGTTCATGATGGATAAGTTATTATATATTGCGAGTTGAAGTTGCCTCGTGCCATTACGAAATCGAACACCACGTCCGTACGGTCCAATAGTACCATGTTTGGAAGGGTCCATTCGGGGGCTAATTCTGGCGTTAAAGTCTCCTCCAAACAGTAGCTGATCTCGCTTTGGACATCTATCAATTGTATTCTGCAGCTGGTCGTAAAATATATCTTTCTGCAAGTCAGATGAGTCGTGAATAGGTGCATAAGCAACTATGATTGTTATATTGAAGGGATGCCCAACATCCTTGTTATATCGTTTCTTTCGAATAGATCTCAAGTTGTTAAATACAAAAATATTTTCTCTAACCCCCTCCCTATATATTGTGGAATTCCTCAAGGAACCTTATTGGGACCACTTTTATTTCTAGTCATAATTAATGATATTGGTAGGGATTTTCCCCAAAGGTGGAAATACGTGGATGACTTGTCGATCCTTGAAGTATGTCACAAGAATACTAAAAGTGACCCCCTCGAAATCCTAACCCACATTTCGGATGAAGCTAAGAACCTAAATATGAAAGTAAATTCCACCAAATCAAATATAATGACGATAATTTTTTTGAAATCCACTCCCGTTTTCCTTGACCCTATCCCACCCAAAATGCTTTTGGAACATGTTTAACTCCTTGGTGTCACAATTTCAAATAATCTTAGATGGGATATGTGTGTTTTTAAAATTGTCAAACAAGCAAACGTTTCATTATCTACTTTAAAATTTTCAAACAAAATTAATTGTGCTCAGATGAATTCCCTCCATGTTTATTTATCATTTATCAGGCCGCTATTAGAATATAGATCTACAGTCTAGAAGGCACATTTTCAAGCGAGCTTAGTGACAAAATTGAGTCGGTCCAAAAGCGTTCGCTCAGGCTCATGTATAAAAAGAGCAAAATTCCATACTCATTTCTCCTTAAATCCGCACGTATTACCACGTTAAAAGTAAAGATAGAACAAATTTGTTTGCGTTTTACTAAATCTACAAAATCTAAACCTTGTACTGAGGACATCTTTCCCGATTTACACGACCCCATTAGACTCCGACTCCCCTGTTTAGCTCCCTTGGCAATTTCAGCAGATTCACCTATTAATACCGTGACTGAGATGATCCGGAAAAGTTTTACCCTCGTTTTTTTGATACACCTAAATAATCCCTCAACAATGCTCTGTACCAAAATTGACTCCTTCGTACCTGATTTCAGTTTTTATGCATGTTGAAATTAATCAAGCGTCATTTTTTTTCTATTCATTTTTGTCACTTTAATTTTCCCTTTTGTTGATACTTATTTATGTTAAATTTCTTTTCTGACCTTTAATTTTAAATTTTTTTTTACTTTAATTGTATTCCTGTCTTGAATTGTAAATATTTCTTTTGACAACTAATTTGGCTTGATTTTAAGTGTTTTTTTATTTTTTTTTAATTTTATGTATTTGACCTTGAACACGATTTCGGCAATGTTTTTCTTCTTGACTGTGATTTTCTTTTATCCCCCACCCCTTCTTCTTCTATTTTTCTGTTTCTATTCTAGCCATTTGTTAAATTCTTATCGAACATCTTTATGCTTGATTTGTGGTTCTTTTCTTGTTGTATAATTTGTTTCTTCGTTTTGCTTTGTCTATTTCTTTTTGACATATGAAGCGAATTCGGCTCTATTAGAGCTTGTGATAGACTTTGGAAAATAAATATTATCTTATCTTATCCTGATCCGCGCAATGCGGTTTGATATCGGCTCCCATTCGAGCAAAGCTGACTCAGTCTTTTCCCGTAGGAGGAATCCAACCGCATGAAGACCGGATCAGTCACTGGATCCAGAGTTGTAGAAATGATATTTCTTGCCAGTGGTCGGGTCGTGAATGATCTTTTTGCTCCGTTCATTAATCCATGTTTCCGTTAAGTATAAAACATCTAAGCTATAACGATGAAATTCTGCGCCGGTGAGAGCCTGCATTATGTCACACTTCGCGAAACACACGTTCAAGGTCGCTATCTTCAGGCTTTCTTTGAGCAATTTCACTGACACATGACCGGTTTGTTGATTTGTCATCGAGGTCGCCGGTTTCCTTGGTGCGTCGCCTACCGGGAACGTCGTAGCACGGTTTGATTTCTTTTGGTCCAACTTTTTCATGATGTTTCGTGGAGATTTGGTTAGCCGATGGTTCCCCAGGCCTTTGGTCAACCTAGTGCGTTAGTACAATTTAATCTGAATGTAGGCAGTTCGCAGGGAGGTCCACCCTTCCATCACTTTGAGGTGCACTTAGGGACATCCCTGTTGGAGAATAGAGACGGGTCAGGACGCTAGTGCCCAGCCACGTGGCCCCACTCGCCACATTACCTAGGAATACGACCTGCCACAAGATCTAACCTATCTCCGAAGGGTTACAAAGGGTAAGGTTCCTGAGAGTTACTTCCAATTAATATGATGAGGGGGTTTAATCTTCAATATACGACTACAACTGCTACTATATACTACTCACTGTAGCAACAAGCCATTTGATGCTGCCATAGCTGCGTTAGTAACCTCTTTCCAATCCGTTTGGGGACAAATGGGGCCAATTTCCCTCTGACTGAAGATGAATAGCCAAAAGGCACAATCTTTCGTAATCTGTCATCCTTCATCCATAGAGCATGCCTATTCACTTCACCTTTCATTTATTATAGCCCTAGGTAGTAAGATCAAACCGCGTTTTTGCTACAATCTACTGTTTGATATACGTTCAGTCAAACAAGTACCTGAAACTGTCCTTGGAAAATTCATTTGGAAAGACATTAACGAATTTTCCTCAGCCTTTCAAAGCGTCCATATTTCAAAGCCATACTTGACCATTACCATGATCGTTGCTTCCAATATTCTAACTTTAGTTAGCAGACTTACTTCCTATTTTTCCAAACTTTTCTCAACTGCGATAAAACACCTTGTGTCTTGGCTATTCTACTTACATCTCCGCTGAATGTACTTACATACTCCGCTCAACTACTTTATCAATAATACTGCCAAGTTGAGGCTATCAACTTGGTCGATTTTTTCGTCACCTGATTTCCCCTCTTCTACCTCATTTACTCCTAGTGTAAGCGAGTCTTCTCAAAAATAATTTTCAAATTCTTGTACCCTGAACACTCGAATCTAAAAAAAAAAATATTATTTCACAATCTTTTTTATCACTAAAACCATCTGCATAATCCAAGTCTTGGAAAGTTTTACTATCCCAGTTGATATCATCTTCTCCTACAGCCTTCGCCCTGCTCCTTATGAAAAAGTTAACAAAAATCGATACTGACGGAGATGGGATGCGACCCTGCTTAACACCAGATCCACACCAAACATAACTCCATCGTCGCTGCCCACTTTAACCGCAGAAATGTTATCCTTATTCATACCACTAATACTTAAAGGTACTTTTCTTGTATATTATACAACGTTAAGACCTTCACTAAAACTTTTCTATCAGCCAAATCGAATGCCTGTTCATTACCTAAAAAGCTGAGGATTAGAGGGATCTGATGATTCAGATCGTTTCAGACACTGTACTAAAGTTAAACTTTAGTATTAAGGTCAGCGTGTTTAAAGAATTCTGAAAAACTTGCATTTTACTGAAAACTGACCATCCTAAAGTAATAAAAAAAATGAACTAAAAATTATCGTTTTCATAGAAATTTAAGGGTCTTGAGGTTACTTAGGATTTTCCTGTTCCGAAAAGAGCAACCTATTTTTTGCCTGGATTTTATGCTTTCATTAAATCGCTAGTTTTTCGGTATTCTATAGATACAGGAAATATCACGAGAAAAACTTTCTTTTAATTTATATAACAAAAACTTAACTAAAATTTGACTAAATTAATAAATATTGATTATCTTTGATAATTCTAGGAGTTTTTCCCAAGAAGAATTAAATTAAATTAATTCACAATACCTGTACATGCCAATCTTCTTGAGCGTTCATGAATTCAAAAAGCTTTTTGTAATTTTTGAACTGAGCATCCCATTCACCTTCTGTGTTATACCTAAAATCATCCCCAAGGGGCACCAGAAGAGCATTTGTTTTAAACAAGGTTGACTTCTTACGATATTGGTCTAGTAAAAGCTGAGCCCTAAAAAATCAAATGGTTTTATCAAATGAAACACGAACGCATACAATTGTTTCTCTATAAGTTTCTAACTTTTAATATACTTAAAAACTAAACAAAACCTAGTTATTTTGCCAATCAGATTCCTGGTGATCCGCTAGGATCACCTCCACCTTTTGTCAAATCCTCGCCCCCCCCCCGCACAAAAAAAGGAAACGGTCAAATTATATATGACAAATATAGGAAAAAATTATGAATATTGTACAAATCTGAATTTATTTAGGGGGAGAGGAGGGGTTTCTGCCATAATTTTATTTTTATAATTTGTGTTTAGTGAATTCGAAAATTTTTGAACTCGTAAATTTATCTTACTGAGCGTCTTATTCCTCTTTTTAATAATACCTAAAATCATCCCTGAACGGTATCTGCAGATTACTTGTTTTAAACAAGGTTGACTTCTTACGTTATTATTCTAGTAAAGTATGAGACCTGGAAACTTAAATGGTTTATCAAACACATGTGAACACATATAATTTTTCCAGGGAAGCGGCAGGCCTCTGGAAATGCATAAAGGGAGCAAAAAGTTGGAAAATATATTCTTATCTTGAGCGTTCCACGTTTATTTCGAGTACCTCACAATCTATTTTTATTTTCGATCCTCCAAGTCGAAACCTGAAATTTGTTACACTTTTCCTTCCTTGAAAGCGTCCCTCCAAAGCGATCCCAAATTTACACTTGGAAATCATTTTTTGGTGACATAATTCAATTTAGTGTCAAACATGTGAATGAATTTTGCGAGAAAACATCAAGGAACCTTTACTATAGGCCTATTCCATATACTGGAAAAATTATATGGAACTATTCCATATATTAGAATTTCATATATTTCATGTAATGGAAGGAATATGGAATAAATATCAAAAGTTTTGATTTTATTAAAATAAAGAAAAACATGATCTCATAATTTTAACTGCGAGAGCTTATAAACCACGATTTAAACTTCTCTGAATTTTTTTTCACTAGTCGGGTGAAGCTTCTAAAAAAACCCATTTTGTAAAAAGTTTCACCTCTGGACGTTTTGAACCCAGGTTTATTAAAAAAATGAAAATAAATGTGATGCTAGGATTTACTATTTCTAGGGGAGGTTTTCCTTGGAGTGGCCAAAAGTTTCAAAATTTTGCGAAACAATTTTTTCTTTGTTAAATAATGAAAAGACTCCTCTTTTGACATTTTTCTTATAAACAAAGCAAAACGATTCTGCTACTTCATTGCAAGAAATATTATGTATAGCGACAAGGTTCACTCGAAACGTGCTAAGTTAAAAAATACAAACCTGACAGGAGAGGCCATAATCCAGCAAGAGCCTGTCAGTAACAATTTTCACTCGAACGTACTAAGTTAAAAAAACATAAGCCTGACAGGGGATGCCATAATCCAGTAAGAACCTGTCAGTAACAATTTTCACTCGAACGTGCTAAGTTAAAAAACATAAATCTAACAGGAGAGTCCATAATCCAGCCAGAACTTATCAGTAACAATTTTCACTCGAACTTGCTAAGTTAGAAAACATAAACCTGACAGGACAGGCCATATTCCAACAAGAACCTGTCAGTAACAATTTTCACTAGAACGTGCTAAGTTAAAAAAATATAAACCTGACAGAAGAGGTCATAATCCAGCAAGAACCTGTCACTAACAATTTTCACACGAACTTGCTAAGTTAAAAAACATAAACCTGACAGGAGAGGTCGTAATCCAACAAAAACCTGTCAGTAACAATTTTCACTCGAACGTGCTAAGTTAAAAAACATAAACCTGACAGGAGAAGCCATAATCTAGCAAGAACCTGTCAGTAACAATTTTCACTCGAACCTGCTAAGTTAAAAAACATAAACTTGACAGGAGAGGCCATAATCCAGCAAGAACCTGTCAGTAACAATTTTTACTCGAACTACTAAGTTAAAAAACACAAACCTGACAGAAGAGGTCATAATCCAGCGATAGCCTGTCAGTAACAGTTTTCACTCGAATGTACTAAGTTAAAAAACAAAAACCTGTCAGGAGAAGCCATGACCCAGCAAGAACCTGTCAGTAACAATTTTCACTCGAACTTGCTAAGTTAAAAAACATAAACTTGACAGGAGAGGCCATAATCCAGCAAGAACCTGTCAGTAACAATTTTTACTCGAACGTACTAAGTTAAAAAACACAAACCTGACAGAAGAGGTCATAATCCAGCAAGAGCCTGTCAGTAACAGTTTTCACTCGAATGTACTAAGTTAAAAAACAAAAACCTGTCAGGAGAAGCCATGACCCAGCAAGAACCTGTCAGTAACAATTTTCACTCGAACTTGCTAAGTTAAAAAACATAAACTTGACAGGAGAGGCCATAATCCAGCAAGAACCTGTCAGTAACAATTTTTACTCGAACGTACTAAGTTAAAAAACAAAATCCTGACAGAAGAGGTCATAATCCAGCAAGAGCCTGTCAGTAACAGTTTTCACTCGAATGTACTAAGTTAAAAAACAAAAACCTGTCAGGAGAAGCCATGACCCAGCAAGAACCTGTCAGTAACAATTTTCACTCGAACTTGCTAAGTTAAAAAACATAAACTTGACAGGAGAGGTCATAATTCAGCAAGAGCCTGTCAGTAACAGTTTTCACTCGAACCTGCTAAGTTAAAAAACATAAACTTGACAGGAGAGGCCATAATCCAGCAAGAACCTGTCAGTAACAATTTTTACTCGAACGTACTAAGTTAAAAAACACAAAACTGACAGAAGAGGTCATAATCCAGCAAGAGCCTGTCAGTAAGAGTTTTCACTCGAATGTACTATGTTAAAAAACAAAAACCTGTCAGGAGAAGCCATGACCCAGCAAGAACCTGTCAGTAACAATTTTCACTCGAACTTGCTAAGTTAAAAAACATAAACCTGACAGGAGAGGCAATAATCCAGCAAGAACCTGTTAGTAACAATTTTCACTCGAACGTGCTATGTTAAAAAACATAAACCTGACAGGAGAGGCCATAATCCAACAAAAACCTGTCAGAAATAATTTTCACTCGAACGTGCTAAGTTAAAAAACATAAACCTGAGAGGAGAGGCCATAATTCAGCAAGAACCTGTCAGTAACAATTTTCACTCGAACGTGCTAAGTTAAAAAACATAAAACTGATGGGAGAGGCCATAATCCAACAAGAAACTGTCAGTAACAACTTTCACTCGAACGTGCTTAGTTAAAAAACATAAACCTGACAGGAGAGACCATAATCCAGCAAGAACCTGACAGTAACGATTTTCTGTAGGCTCACAGAGACAAATTTGAAAATAAAAATTGGTTGTTATGATTTCCAAAACATGTCTTATATTAATACCACACAATGGCGTAGACCATCAAGTAACAGCCCATGGATCAAACAGTTTGTGGTAACGAACTGTAGGTAAGGAGCGCCCCAGCTCAATAATGACTAAAACTCTAAAAAACGGAATTTTGATGCCAATAAACATATCAAAAGAATCGGCTTATTATGCTGATCCCAAATATATGTTTCATTAAGTTTAGTCTTGCCGATTAAAGGCTACGAGCCTGAGAAAATTTGCCTGATTTTCGAAAAAAGAGGTTACACCCCCTAAAAGTCAAAGAAAATCACAAATACACTATCTTAAAATAAATTACACCATCAGATTCAACGTATCAAAAGACCCTATCGTAGAGGTTTCAAGCTCATATGTGCGAAAATGTGATTTTTTTTTTTATTTTTTGCCAGAAGAAATACCACGGATGCGTGTTTATTTGCGTGTTTTTGTTTTTTATTGTTTTTTTTCCCAGGGGTGATCGCATTGACCCAGTAGTCCTAGAATACCGAGAGAGGGCTCATTCGAACGGAAACTAAACGTTGTAGAGCCCTATTTAAGTGATCATAAAGATTGGACGCAACTAGGCACCCTCCCACGCCCTTTTTTCCTCAAAATTGTCCGATCAAAATTTTGAAATAGCCATTTTATTCAGCATGGTGGAAAAGCCGAATAACTATGCCTTTGGAGATAACACGACCCCCCACCCTGTGGAAGACCTTTCCCTGTGGAATTTGCCCATTGTTTACGTATAGTAACTGTTATTGGGAAGTATACAGAAATTTTTTGGGGGGATGTTTTTGGCGGGGGTCACGTGGGATGATCTTTCCATGGAGGATTTTTTGTGGAGGAAGGGAATTTTCCACGGAGGGGGAGCTGGATTTCCCGGTAATATTTAAAAACGATCATAAAAAACAAGTTTTTTCAACTGAAAGTAAGGAGCAACATTAAAACTTAAAACGAATAAAAATTATTACGTATATAAGGGGGTTTCCCATCCTCAATACCTCGCTCTTTACGTTAAAGTTTTTTTTTATAGCTTTTTAAAACGCTTATTATTCTAAATAAACGGCGCATCAAGGCTGATTTCCCATATCCTCCACTGGGTAAAAACGACAGGAAGTACCCTCAACCGCCCCCCCCCCCATTACAGAAAAAAGGATTTGACACTTTCATAACTATCAGAAAAGAAAGCAGGTATTTGGGACATTTTCCAAATCTAAGGAGAGTGAAAACAAAATGCTCAAGTTTGTGGCAAATACTTTTTTTTCTTGAGGATCTGAATAAGCAATGATTTGTATATGTGGCTCCGATTGAATGTATGTCGGTAAAATCACACCAGGCAGTTTCGGAATTCGAGGAAAGGAGAATCTTTGGTCCCAATCATAACTGATCTCCCCTAACTTCCAGGCAGAGGTGGTTTTAGGGGGGCAGAGGGGGCACTTGCATCAGGCGCAGAAATTTTACGGGCGCAAAATTTCCAATAAATAATCTAACGGTTAACATAATTAATTTATTTTTGAAATTGTATTTTTATTCAAATTAAGTAGAGGGCGTAGCTAATAATTGAAAATGGTTAATAAATTATTAATTAATTCATAAAATAAAGAAATGAAAAATAAAAATAATAAAATAATAATAATTAAAATAATTAACAATAATTAAATAATAATCAAAAATAAATTTTTTAGTAATTAATTGATTGGAAGTAATTTTTCTTGTTAACTTTGGCCTGAAATTTTTGGGCTAATCAAGATTTTGCCCCGGGCACAAGAGAGGCCAGAACCACCACTGCTTCCAGGGGGTAAATACACAATACCGAAGAAGATATCTGACATTTTTCACAATTGTACAGGAAGGCAAAAAGTAAGATTCTTAAGTTAAAAAAAAAAACTGTATAATGTAGATTTGAATAAGATAAAATTCCGACAATATAGCTCCATCTAACTGAAACTACGGATCTTGATATTGAGTCACATGGTCTTTGCACTAGAGGAACTGACACGTTTTTGTCTCACTTGCGGTTAATCTCTCCTACCTTCCTTAGGGTAAATACAAAAAAGAAGGTACCAAGGAGGACTGGTGCCCTCCCTGATTAGCCAATTCAAGTGGGAATTAGATCCGTACAACATTATGTATTGCGCGATAGTGCTCAGCTAGAGGTGCTCTAACTTTGTTGTTCAGTATTGTTACAAGTATATCTTTTCTTTTGTTTCTAGTGTTGTATGTGTACTTTTATTTCTTTATTTATTTCTTTTGCTTTTCATACTCCATCTTTGTAAATCTGTCTACTTGATGATGGGTAATAAAAATCATTCATTCATTCATACCTCTTCGATGCCGAAAGGGGACATCTGACATTTTGATAATTTTGTATAAAAGCGAAAATAAGACTATCAAGCATTTGCAGAAAGTATTTTTCTCTTGAAAAATTCGAGTAAGGCAAAAGCTACAAAGACGCTTGCTCGTCGCGTCTCCGTGCTATAAATACTTAAACATTTGTTGGCCCAGCGGTATCTAAAATTTAACCTCCCTTAAGTCAGTTTATTACTCTTTACTTCAATCTTAATTTAACTATTGTCCCATTGCTTATTTAAACCTCTCGCGGGCGAATTTCCAATTTTTGAGATAAACTGACAGGACAAAGTTCTTTCCTATGTAGAAAAATACGTAGATTTTATATATGTATTCAGATACTGACAAAAAAGGATGAAAAGGTAAAATATGCTACTGTCCACATATGGGGACGCCGCCAAGAAAACACTCTTTCGAAAGGCTTATCGGACACTGTGAAAGTTCTCGAAACATTCAGGGCACAATGGGACTTTGCATTTTTTGCAGATGAATCTCGTTTTACTCGTGCAGTTCTTGTCCTGGCATCGAGAAGCGTTATTTTTGTCGGACTTGCCATGCCAATGGCCACTCAGACCATCAAGTCGGATCTCGTTTGGGACAACAATGACAGTCCTTTTCTTGACAAAGCCGATTTTTGAAGGCCAACCAGGGCTTGTCCTCATCCGCACCATTCCTTTGTTCGTCATAGCTACTGCAACAGACCCTTTGAAATGGAGGAGATCAAGTGTGCCGACAGGGCAGGTTTTTCTTTAGAGAATCTAAGCGTTGACAACAGCAACATCAAGGAAATGGTGGAAAAGGCGCATGTACCAACGTTTGATTCGAAAGTCGTTTTTGTAAAGTGAAGTCAGCGAATCCATCAAATCCACGCCTCCCATACACTTATTATATTCCTTCACTGCGTATGACCTTTCAACCACCACTTTCGATTTCGCTGTGCTGCACCATCTCTGGACACAGTCAGCTGGGGCATAACCAGCGAAGGATGAACGAATATTTACGAGATTGTTGTCTTTCCAGCGTAAAACCGTCACTCCTTCAGCAGACGTAGCAAACGACGAGGTTCCTCGCTTTTTCTTTTTCATTTCGACTTCTGTTATTAGCTTAGGTGCAGCATCTCCAAGTCGATTTGCGCGAAGGGTTCCAACACTATAAATCTTTTCCTTTGCTAATGCTTCCACCAGAGATACCGAGGTAAAAAAGTTGTCGAAATACACTTTAGCGTTTGTGTTTTCGAGGCCACGAGTGAGTTTCACAACCACGTCTCCTCCTAACCCGTACGCTGGTGGGTTGCGGTTGACACCGCTGCTTTGATATGGCTCAAAATCATACACATATCCTGAGACTCCAGCCCGAACCCAAATTTTGAAACCCCACTTAGTTGGTTTAGATGCCATATACTGCTTGAGGCTGCTTCTTCCCTTGAAGGCGACCAACATCTCGTCTATTGAACTTTATTCTTCGTCAGCCACTGCTGCTTTGAAAGAGCTGCGCAACATCTCCAAAAATGGGCGGATCTTGTAGTATTTGTCACCATCAGGGCTACTTTGTTGAGTAGTGAAATGTAAACATTCTCTGATCTTTTTGAACCTTTTGCTTGAAATATAATCAGCAATCTGAGGTAGCCTCAGGCTATTTGACCAGTAGTTTTCAACTCTTGGGTATCGAACATAGCTCGTTATCAGAAGGCATCCAACATAGATGCGTAGTTCTGCTGATGTCAAATTCAACTCATACCCTTTTTTTTACAATACGTAAGCGTTAGACTCCCTGACGACCATTGCAAGAATTTCGTCGGAAAGAAGTCCCTCAAAGAAATCGACAGGATCCGACTCGTTGCTGAGATTGAGCAAGACCCGACCATCACTGGTGAACGGAGGAACCGACTCTGCTAGAGGATTATCGACATTGGCTCTCCAAATACATCTTCTGGCCTTGACGGATTTAGACTTCGGGTTGACTCGTGGAACTTTGGTTTTGGCTGCAATTCCAGTGCTAGACTGGGAAAGAATGGCCTTTAATCTTCCATCTGAAACTGAACTGTTGATAGCAGGGTCATCTTGTGACGTTCAAAAATAAACAGAACTATTGGGCTCCGTGCTTGGGCTTTTCCTTTTCCTCGCATAAGTTCTAGCAACACGCTAGAGAGACGGTTCCGTTCGATCAGGTTCCGCTACCTCGTGGTCTACACTGTCTTCGTCTGTAGCTCTCTCTTGCGTATCTCTAGCCGCTGGGCTCGATCCTGTAGCAAGTTGACGTCCTCTTCTTCACATGAAGGCTGCCAAGTGGGATCTCTGCAATCTTCTTCGTCGCAGGAAAGATCTGATTGGTCTGAATGGATTCCATTGTCACTATCGTCTTCAAACATGATTTTCATGATTTCTTCATCATGCCTGATTGTTTGCCGACTCATCTGTAAAGAACAGAAGCTTTACTAGTTTGCAAGCACAAGGTACAAGCGGGGACAAATGAACAGTAGTGTTACCTGTGGCAACAGTAGTGTTACTAGTGTTAACTACGGAAACTATACGGAACGAAAACTATACAGAAAGCTGGCGCTAATGGGCAATGTCCTCATGTGGGGACAGAATGAAAATAGATGGCTCAACTATATGAAATTTTCAGAAGTTGAAAAAATAACTTTGACACTTCTAAGGGTACGAATTCTCTGAGAAAAAAATCCCAACTTCCCCAGTTCAGCGATAATGTCTATAAAATAAAGAAAAAGTGGAGTTACCTTGCAAATCCTTGATAAAACTCAAATTACAATTTTCTGCTAAAATGGCAGGAAGAAAGCACAGCTTATCCGGTAGACGGCTCTTCAGGGACGTTTATGGAAGAGTCGGTAATCAGATGGCACCAGGAAACATATGTTAAAAGCTCAGCTTTGGGTAAAGAGGGGGTTACAATTAAGTGTCCTCAAAACCAACCAGCGCCCTCGAGAGGGTTAAATAGCTTAAAATCTCGAATTAAGCCCCTTCAACATCTTCAAAATAAAGGCCTTCGTACATTAAAAGCCCTCCTTCCTTCCCCATCGGCCCAACCAAGAGTCTATATACATTTTGAACATATTGCCAGTTGATCTCGTCCTTCCAGTCCATTGTGTCCTCTTTAGACTTAAAAAAATTAAAGAATATTACCATTGGCTCTTGATTCTATTAATTTGTCGCCGATTTCTTTTGTTCAGAATAAGTAGAGTCTAAGAAGAGCTTCAGCTAAATTGCCTTGCCCAAGAATTCATATTGAACGATCCAGATTTTCTCCAGAAAATTTAATAATAAAGTTTTGGAACATTTATGAAGGCTATGTGGATTCATATTCTTCTATCTCGCTTTCTAAAAATAATTTAAAACTATATCTAATAGATAATTATTAATTAATATGAAGTCATGGTTGCCGGTGCTGGCGTTTATTTATATTAAGTTTATTATTTGATTAGGAATGTGGACTGTGAGTTGAATGTTGTGTCTTATTTTCTTTGTTATGATGTGTATTAATATTTTATATTATTATTTATTTTTCATTATTTCTATAATCTTATTCATTTTTTCTTCTAAGGGTGCCGGTTTTGAGTATAACTAACTTTGTAGGAAGCCTTTTGGAATATTTTTCATTTTTTGTTGTATAATGTATTATAGTGTTATTGTGAGTGAAATTAGTTTGAAAATTAAAGAACCTGAACTTGAACCAGTCAAGGCAAATCTCCCCAATTTAAAAAAGGATGAGAACGCCTATGCATTTACAACGAGCAGGTTAACTAGAGAAATTTTTCTCACTTTCTAATTCATTCGGGAAAAGAAGTTAAAAAATATATCTTTTCATTTTGGCCACAACGACAAACAATCCTAATATTCTAATTTCAAGGTTGTTCTGGGTAGGATACTGAACACTCCTGCTATAGATAAAAGACGTATTTTACCGAAAAAGACGTAGATAAAAGACATTCCTGCTATAGACCTACTTATCGACATTATTTAGTGAGCTGCAATCTCATTCAATAATCTTGCTCGTTCTGCAATCATCAACTGAGAGTTACTTTCCTGAAAATTTTAGAACCAAATTTCATTTTCTGAACAATTGTCAAAGAGATAAATGATTTATTTAGAAATAATAGATATAGAATTTAACCATTTGAATATAGAGATCTCACTACCTAATAAACTAAGTCACCTTCTAGACAAAGTTGCATTTGATCCTTCCTTAAAACTTATTTTCAGTTTGAAATTCTTTACTAACAAAGTTTATGATACATTTTTTTCTTCTTGAGCACAGCGATAAGCCATCCCAATATTCTAATTGAAATGTTATTAGGGGAGGATATTCCCTATGTTCTACTAAAGATATTAGACGTATTATCATAGCTTTCACGATTACAGAGCGAGTGGCTTATAATAGTAGCAATATATGGATGAATTTTTTTTTTCTCTGAAGACAACAAAACAACTAAATAACGAACGAAAGACCAGAGTTTATCAAACGAACTTTTTATTATCTTTTATATGTTTACCAAAAGAAAAAATTGTACAAACTATTTCAGACATGTTATGAGACTATTCAGAACTTTACAGACAGGACAAACTTTGGTGGCTATCTTTTAGAAACAGCTATTCTCATGGCAATGACAAAACTTGAAAAGTAGCTAAGATGAGACAATAATAAAGTTTGATGGAGATTAAGCGTCGAAACATTGTTCCCATAGGTTTGGTTAAATTCTAAGGCAACACTGGTATAAGAAGATAAGAAAAGGAAATGACGAAGTTTTTCACTCAATGACGAAAAGTGAAAATGCGATTTCAGGAAGGACCTCCATCAAACGACCCTCGTGGCATTTCTTAACTCTTTTTGTGTTTTTTTTTTCTATGATTAGATGAGTTTTCATTTTTGGATTACAAAAATGTGTAATTTGTGTAAAAACAGAACATCCTCGTTAGAAGCAAGACAAAAGAGGACAAGTTTTACCTGCTAATGCGGGCTGCTTTTCCCTGATATTGGTGTGAAAAACGTCTCCCCAAGCAAACTAAAAATAGTCCATTTTTTTCCATATGCCCCCCTAAAAAAAATAAAAAAATAAACACCACCCGCTTCCTACCAGGGTCGGAACCAGGATCAACTGTGAACAGGGGGTTTCAGAAGAACTGCCTCCTTTCTGCTCAGTAAATTCATTGTTACGTAATAAGAAAAGACAACAGTTATTTCCGAAAGAGTATGACAAGCTCAAAGACAGCTGAGATTGCTTCTTGTCTCAGGTAAGAAAAAGAAGCAGAAGAAACAAAAAACAAACCAAAAAGACTAATAGAAATAAAACCGGTTAAAAATAATATGATTCCTCCAACAGACTTTTTTAGTGAAACATTGATAAAGGGATAAAGATCCTCTAGAGCCAGTTATGGCGTATAAGGTATTAGATCAAAGTTTCAGTGGCAGGGTTTTCTTTAAAGAGGCAGGTAGTAGACCTGCAGTGGGTCCAACTAAGGGAGGTGGAGGCAGAGGTTCAATTGCTCTTCCCCCCTAGATTTTGACTTTTAGGCATTTCCATAAATAAAAGTTCAAATAGGGATAGAATATTTTTAATAGACAGTGATGATGATAACAGTGATAGAAATTCACAAAAATACCAGATATTTCGGTCACATATGCAGTGACTGTCATCAGCAGTAAAACTAAACTGTTATCATCATCACTGTCTATTAAAAGGATTTTATTTCTATTTGAACTTTTATTTATCGTCATGGAAAGGCAGTATGGTCTCCGAAATTACCTTAGGCATTTCCATTGAAAAAAATGCTGCCACTCCTCCCCAAGATTTTAAAAATACATTTTTTTTGTCTCTTCAATTAAAAAAAATCCTGCCCCTCCCCCACCACAATTCCTGGATCAGCGACCATGACTGCCAAATTCCTGGATCGGCAACCCTGACATCCAATATAAAAACACAGGACCTAAACTTCTTTATTAATTTACCTTTGTTCAACGTTTTCAGGAGTAATAGGAATGGGAGGAACTCTCCATGGACACGACATACCAGAACCCCTTAAACGGCGGAAATCAAACTGGCAGCATATTTTGGGATCAGGACCACATGTATGGGGAACGTCATAGCTGTAGAAGGGCATTAAATGAGCTAATATATCCGTAGAGTCCTCAGGATCTAAAAAACAAACAGTTGTTAGTATGATCCCTATCAATTAATTTTATTAGGGTATGAAAGAAGGACCCAGCTGAGACAAAGGAATAATGAGAAAAATAAACCATATTTGGCGTGAAAAAAAATCAAAAAAGAAGCTTTGAAGCCACAATTAGGTTACAGCGTTGCCTTTCTGGCATTCTGAGCCCGATTTATTGAAAATAACTTTTAAATAGGCTCTATTTCCACTGTGACAGGGTAAACATTGTTGTAAATTCCATTATAGAAGGGCTTTTTAATTTTTTAAAATCCCACCTCCTATCCTCTCAGTGACAACAATTTTATTTTCAAAATACATCAAATTTTAACCTTAGACCTCACCTACTTCTGTTTCTAATATTGATTAGCAACCGAACTGGACACACTTCAAGTCACCATATAGTACTAAAGAATTATAGAAGATTTGATCCAACCAAAAAAGATACTGCCTATTAAAACTGACCGTTTGCTTGGACCTATTTGCAAACCTTGCCTGTACTTGCTTGCCGACCGACCGTAACCGTAAGACAAGTATAATTACATCTTAGCCAGTAGTTTAAGAAAGAGATCAAAGTGCTTCTCATACAAGAGTTAATTTCGGAGGGTTGACTGGGGATTATAAAAGTAGTCAACAAATATACGTCATAATTCGTACCGTCACAGCTCCAAGAATTTTTACTCTTAAAAAGGGCATTATAACTTTCAATTTTCAATCAAGCGAACCCGAGGGATTGCTCTCTCTCAAAATGTGTGTAGAGGTGTGCCCAGTCGGCAGATATCCATAAACAGGTAACACAGATGCAATTAACAAGTCACCCGCTTAGTCAAGCGTTGAAATGTAGTTTAAATCAAGTCAACTCTTAATCCTTAGTTTCTGTCATAAATGAAATCAGGTGTTCCCAGGTGTGCCCAGCCGGTGCCGACGGAGGGAGTACAGTGGTGCCCAGAGAGAGATAGAGCAACCCCTCGGGTGAACCCCCTCCGAAGTTTCTATGATAAATCCGTCCAAACAAAGCGGCCTGGTGAAAAAGCATTCATTGAAACCATGTCGCTCTTTACTTAGTCAGCGAATGGGGCGCTATGACTGGGGGTTGTATGAAATTAAACAAATTCGAACTGATAAAACAAAAAAGGTTTCCAGATTATATTTTTTTTTTATTTCTCTGACAGTATATTTGTAATTTGTCCTAAGTCATGGTTGTGACGATAAATGCTCTGAAAAAAACTTCACGCTGTCATGTGTTAGATTTCGAACCAAAAAACTCTGAATTCATTATTAGCAAGATAACAAAAAGAAAAAAAAATCTACACTTAAGCAAGTGAAAATCAAGTAAATTCGATGAAAAACCTTGTAGATGTCTATAAAAATTTGTCAGAAGTGGGATTTGAACCCACGCCCTCATTCGAGGACCAGAACACTCTCGTGAAAGGTTACCCTTGAGTCTGGCGCCTTAGACCACTCGGCCATCCTGACATATTTATGTTGGAAAATAAATAACAAATAGAAGTTGAAAATGTTGCTTGAAATCTTTGAGAGCTGTAAAAAGCAGACCAAAAATATAAGCCTAGCTAGTGGCGCGGTAAATATCTACCAAATCATATTATTGACTTACGCATAAAGTGAATATACCACTCGATCCTTTTTTTATGCTGATTACGAATATAATAATCATTTCTATCGGAAATGAATTTCAGCCCCCCCCCCTATATGTGCCAATTCAGGGTATATATTTCTACATTAGGGGGCGGGGGTAAAGTTTAAAATTACCTCCCATTTACATCAGAAACAAAATTTGCCCCCCCCCCCTCAATGTAGAAATATATACCCTGAATTGGCATATTATGAAAACTACTTTATAACATTCTAAATACTTACTTATATCATTCCTAAACGTGAACAGGGCCGGATAAAGGGTGATTCGAGCGATTGGGCCCAATCGGGTCCCGCTTTGAAAGGACCCCAAGTTACCATCAAAATAAACAGTTTTTTTCCAAATTTTAGAGCAAATTGCTTTTGACGATAATGGCAAAATTATGAAATATTCAAATAATCAAAAATTATATTTATATTAACTTCGCATTGGTGGATGCGATTTATTAATGTGTTTATTATTTGAAATTTTTGTACTTGCGTATAGCGACCACACTCGAGAAGTGAAGTCTGGTTAATCCTAATGAATTATACCAAAATATGATGAAAATATAATACTTTATTAACAAAAATATGGAAATTACAACTGAGAATTATGGAAAGCAGGCCGTCTAGAAGATATTGTATTAAATACCAGTACTTTCCCATTATATGGGCACTTCAGCTAGACAGTCGAATGAATGCAGTGATGGAGACTCGTAAAGCGGGTAATTGTTATCTAAATTGATCGAAGAGCGTGGTTTCTCATTGAATTTACAATATTTAAACTGTTGTTTTTTGGGGTTTAGGGGGAGAAAAAGGTACCTAGGTTAGGTTGCATATATATAGCCCAAATTTGTTTATAAACTATTATATATACATCCTATTTTATTTTATTTCATTAGCATAAACCAAACCTGACTTTTTAGAAGTGCCCATATGTACCTAAATACCGAACCCCCTCTATTTATTAAATTTTTAATTAAAATATACATAAAAAGTACTTTGTCACGTTCAGTCTAAGCTGATTATCTCCGAGTGGACACAGAAAACCGGCTTCATTACAGACCAGGTACAAAGTGTGAAAGTGTGGTCGCGATAAAACATAAGTACCGACATTTGATTAATGTCAAGTTTAATATATTTATAGGTACTTGTCAAGAATCCAGTAATCACGCGATAAGTCAAGTTTCCTTAATGCTAATGAAAGAAAAAAATATAGGATGAAAATATAATAGTTCAGAAACAAAATTTGGGCTACATATTTGCACATTAGGGGGGGGGGGGAGCATAACACGTAATGCTTTACCGTAATAAATACGTAACCTAACCTAGGTACCTTTCTCCCTCCTAAAGCCCAAAAAACTAAAGTTTAAATGGTACTCTTGTATTATGTGGGCCTGTCACGAAATAGACAATGGAAACCAGTCACGAAATAGACCGAGACGATATATATATATATATATATATATATATATATATATATATATATATATATATATATATATATATATATATATATATATATATATATATATATATATATATATATATATATATATATATATATATATATATATATATATATAGATATATATATATATATATATATATATATATATATATAGAGAGAGAGAGAGAGAGAGAGAGAGAGAGAGATATATATATATATATATATATATATATATATATATATATATATATATATATATATATATATATATATATATATATATATATATATATATATATATATATATATATATGTGTATATATATGATGTATATATATGTATATATATATATATATATATATATATATATATATATATATATATATATATATATATATATATATATATATATATATATATATATATATATATATATATATATATATATATATATATATCGGACCCCGCACCATACATACTAAATGAATTTTATAATAGCGTGACTCTTTTCTTCCTATTAATTAATTTTAAAAAATTCTGAAAAAGAAGTTTTTTAAAGAAAACACTAAAGCTAAGGGTACTACGATTAATTCTAATGCTACTAAAACTACTGCTGTTGTTAAAACTAAAGGTATTAAGGTGAAAAATTTGGAATGTATTGAAATTGTATAGAACTATAGGCTATCGAAACACACTATGCTCAACAAGGGTGATACCAAAGTCGTCTTTCCAAAACATGGAAAACAGGTTTGGCAATTTTTGAAAAAACTAAATCTTCTGATACAAGATGATACAACACATGCATTCTGACTTATGACGTCATACTGGATTGCATTCCTTACCCGATTCCCTGAAATATCCTTCTTTTACTTTTTAGATGACGTCATGTGGTCGACTATATCACATTAAACTTGAATCAAACAGTTCGTGGTAATGAACTAGTAAGGAGCGACCCGGCTCAATGGTAACCGAAACTCTAGAAAACCGTATTTTGATACAAATAGATACATATAAATAATCAGATTTTAATGCTAATTTCAAATATATAAGTTTCATCAAGTTAATCCTACCCATCAAAAGATACGCGCCTGAGAAAATTTGGCTAGTTTTCAAAAAAAGGGGGAAAGACCCCCTAAAAGTTATAGAACCTTAATGAAAATCACACCATCATATTCCGCGTACCAGAGAACCCTACTGTAGAGGTTTCAAGCTCCTACCTACAAAAATGTGGAATTTTGCATTTTTTGCCTGAAGAAAGATCACGGGTGCTTGTATATTTTTTTTTCCAGGGGTGATCGTATCGACCCAGTGGTCCTAGAATATCGTGGGAGGGCTCATTGGAATATAAATTAAAAGTTCTAGTGCCCTTTTTAAGTGACCAAAAAAATGGAGGGCAACTAGGCCCCCTTCCACGCTCATTTTTTTCCCAAAGTCACCTGATCAAAATTTTGAGATAGCCATTTTGTTCAGCATGTTCAAAAATATAATAAGTATGTCTTTTAGGATGACTTAATCCACCGAAGTTCCCGGGGGAGGGCTGAAAGTTATGAACTTTACCCAATGTTAACATATAGTATTGGTTATTGGGAAGTATACAGACGTTTTCAGGGGAGATTTTTTCTGGTAGTGGGGGGGGGGGGTCGGGGTTTATTTGGGAGTATCTTTCCATGAAGGAAGTTCTCATGGGGGAAGGGACATTGCTATGAAGGGGACGCCGGACTTCCCAGCATTATTTAAAAAAAGATCAGAAATTAAATATAAAAGAACAAGTTTTTCAACTGCAACAGCAGCAACATCAAAATTTAAAAGGAACAGAAAATATTACGTATATAATTGGTTTCAACCCGTAGTCAATAACTCACTCTTTAAGCCAAATATTTTATAGTAATTTCATAAAAGCTATTTATTCTAATTAACTGACTTTATGATTAAGTGGTCATATTTAAATAATTAGAAAAAAATTCGAACTTTAGCTAAAAAGAGCAAGGTATTGACTAGGGGGCGAACCCTCTAAAATACGTATTAAAAATATATAAATATAGAAATTGGTTACGTAAGTTAATTCGTAAGTAACGTATATTTATTACTAATAAAAACGTTCGTAAATAAAATTAAACAACTTTCGAGGAAGCCATTTAACCAAATAAAACTAAATTAATATGAAAATTTTGTTTTAATTATTCATGTATGATGAGCCAAGATCAAAACCTGCATTTATTCGAAACGTTCAAAAATTAAATAAAAAAAACAAGTTTTTTTAACTGAAAGTAAGGAGCAACATTAAAACTTCAAACGAACAGAAATTATTCCGTATATGAAAGGGGCTGTCCCCTCCTCAACGCCTCGCTCTTTACGCTAAAGTTTGATTTTCTCACAACTCTATTTTTTTTAAAAAAAGAAAAAATTTAGCGTAAAGAGCGAGGCGTTGAGGAGGGGACAGCCCCTTTCATATACGGAATAATTACTGTTCGTTTTAAGTTTTAATGTCGCTCCTTACTTTCAGTTAAAAAAATTGTTTTTTTTTTATTTAATCATGATATAAAAACAAGATGACGTCATGTCCTATATAAAACAGATGCATTAACACAATTAACACAAAACAAGATGACGTCATGTCCTATTATATAAAACAGATGCATTAACACAATTCCCCTCAATAGTGATTGTGAAACGGATGCATTAACACAGTTCACCTCAATAGTGATTGTTAGCAATTAGTAAAAACATTTATAAAAAGCATAATGCTGTCAAGAGAGCAAGCTAAACAGAAGAAAAACCAAAACGAGCCTCAAAACAGAGCAACTAATTTTTGGTTTAATCTTAAGAAAAGCGTTATTGAATCATTTCCAAAGCTTTTTGTTAAAAACGAAGAAAAAAACTCATCAGTGGAAGCAATTCAGAAATTAAAAGAAGCTGAAAATATACTCGCTGCAAGACAAAAATTTTTGGAAACAAGAATTGAAGAAGAACATATTCGCGCAAAGAAAAACTATGCGAAAAATAGGGAAGCTGCTCTACTAGCACTAAAAAAGAAGAAGTTGTACGAGAAGCAGTTGCAGCAAGTATTTGGAACATTATCGACAATTAAGCTACAGCAGGAGGCTTATAAATTGGCTTGTGTAAATAGATTGTGTAAATAAAGCTTTTTATAAAATACTAATCCAGTTTACAGATATGGAGAATACCTCCATAGGAGCTAAGAACCAAGGGGGGAAATTGTTCCTGGGGGTCCATAATAGAAACTGGGACACCCTCGCCCGAGGCTGTAAATACAGGCGGAGGAGGAAGAAGGCCCTTTAAATGTACTTAGCAGGGCCCACCGGTGTGTGCACACGCCCCTTGAGTACAAACCTTCTCCCAGTAATGGGTTAAATTACAAGGTGACGCAGAATATCATTGTGGGAGGATCCGGTACTTGTTAAGAATCTGGCAAGTGCGCGAAAAGTGAAGTTTCGTTAATGCTAATAAAATAAAACAAAATAGGATGAAAATATAACGAAAATATAATAGTTTAGAAACAAATTTGGGCTATATATTTGCACATTAAAGTGGGGGAGGGGGGTAAAGTATAGCATATATTAAATACATAACCTAATCTAACCTAACCTGTACCTTTTATTCCTCCTAAACCCCAAAAACTAAAGCTTAAATATAGTTCCCAGAGTTAGAAATTATTTGTTTATATCTCACAAGGCAGCGTAAACCTGTTTTCATAAAGATCTTTGCAATACAATTGTCGTGCACTTATCAGATTCTTAACAAGTACCGAGGATCCTTTACGATTGCGGTAGGACGTAAGATTTAGATCTATAAATAAAAGCCTTTCCAAAGGGCTGCCTCGACCCTTTCGGGGTACTTACAAGACTGGGGACCATGCGGTCAACTCTATTCCCACATGAGGAGTGGCGTCCCTCAAGGAAACTATAGCCTGGTAATGGACACAGCATTCGCACGGGATTCTTATTAATGGATAATTCTTCTGGGTTTGGTTTGTTTTAACAGGCGTTTTCGGGCTGTAAAACTTCTTCCTAGCTAATTTATCTCCAATGGGTTGCCTTCCGGTAGTACCATAGCATTTGCAAGTATGAATATATAATTTCGGAAATAATAGGTTTGAGATTGTCTGTGCAGGATTTCGACTCTTGTTGACACAAGAGCATCGCCAAGTGCTGAAAAGTATGTTGTGACAAAGATGGGCCCAGGATTGCAAAAACCCTCCATTCATACTGGAGGCCCTAGGAACTTCTTGCTGTCCGGTTCTAAGCCGGCTTATGCGCTTCGGTGTACACTTGAGAAGATGTATTGGTCCCCGTCCTGCACTGGTATCCAGGATCATTGCTCTTCCTGAGGCCAAAATATTTTAGATGATTAAAAGAATACGAAGATTGGAACTTGGAACGTTATGACGTAAAAAAATATTCAACGTATCAACATTTTGACTGGTGAACATGGGCGCCGGCAAGGAGGGGCAGGAGGAGCATGCCCCCCCTGGAAATTTGGGACTATAAAGTAATTATAAGGAAACCAAACGAAAGAGAGCAGAATAGGGAAAAACCATGAACAAAATGTTTGTTGCCTCTATTGTTGGCTGCCTGCCAATAGATTTTGACCCATAATAAGGAAAATACAAGTTCTAACTTGTGACTGAGTAACCCTTAACCAGTTTTCCACAAAAAAAATTCCTATATGATTTGGTTGGAGTAAAAAAAAAATCAAATTCTTCATAGTAATGAATGGTAAGTAAATAACGATCCTTGTCAATAACGAAAGTATAAGAGCCTAACTATTAATAACATTAAATCAAAGAATCAGCTTTTTATGATGATCCTAAATATGTGTCTGTTTATTAGTAATTAGTGCAGTTACTTGTACATAAGAAAGTTCGTATAATTATTGAAAACACAAGGAAAACAACTTAATAAGGGGCAATTTCAGTGAAAATATGCCGTCTACTTTTGATTGCATTACAATAGTACTCATGAGCAGATAGATAAAGCCATTACAGTCAGAATTGTTTCCCCTTAACGGAATGATGGGAATATTGTATTTTCCCCCTGAACGGATACGTTTTTTGTGTTTTATTATCGATTTTTTTTCCAGGAGTGATGGTATTTATTTCGTTGTCACTTTGAAAAAGATTTAATTTTTTACAGTTATAAAGAATAAAAGGTGTCAAATATACTGGCTGGTATTCTAAATTTAATTAAAAATATTGAATTAAGAATTTTTATTTTCTTAATCTTAGTTTTAATGTTTTACTTAGAAAAAAAATACTTTGATAATGCGTTACTTTTTATAAGGAGTAGTCAATCCGGACTTGTCCCAGTTATAGATAGGAACAGGACCCCAATTATTGATAAGAAAAGAGTTAAAGAGAGACGGACAGAATATTTTGAGAATCTGTTAAACCGAGATAGCGTTGCAAGGAAAGATATAGAGGAAAATAAAAAAGTTTGTGATACCTTGGATGAGAAGAAAGATTTATTTTGTTTGGAAGAGTTAGCGACAGCACTAAAAGGATTAGAAAATAATAAGGCTCCAGGTGCTAATGGTGTGGTAAATGAGTTTCTTAAATATGGTGGCTCTGAGGCTGGAACTAAGTTACTGAAGATTATGAATATGATTTTTGAAAAAGGGGAAGTACCATGTGAATTTAGGAGAACCCTAATTAAACCACTGTAAGAGAAAGGTGATGAGAGTGAGTGTGATACTTATCAAAACATTAGCCTGGTCTCTGTAGGTAGAAAATAACTTAGTTATATGATACGTTGCAGGCTGAAAGATATTGTAGACAAAGTTATAAAAGAAGAACAGTGCGGTTTTAGACAGGATAGAGGATGTGTCGACAAAATTTTCACTCTTAGGTCAATAATTGAGAAGTGCCTGAGTTATTGAATACCTTTAGTGCTCAGTTTTATAAATTATGAGCAAGCGTTCAATTCTATTGATAGAAGAACTTTAGCGAAGGTCTTATCCTTGTATTGTATACCAGAAAAACACATTAAAGTGCTTAGCGCTATGTATAAGAAAAGGTAGAAATGAGGCTAGCAGCTGGTTCACCCTTTATATACATCACTTTGATGGACTTCGTCTGAAGGAGCACAGGAAAAGCAATGGAAGAACACAGAATCAAATTTTCTGGACTTGTATTATGTTGATGACTTAAGTATCATAGATGAAAGTGTAATCAAAATGAAAGAACTTATAGAGGTTTTGCGAGTTCAAGGTGCTAGAATAAGTTTGAAAATTAATGTTAAGGAGACTAAGTCACTAGGGCTAGGAATAAGTAAAGATTAAAAGGTGACGTTGGGTAACGAAAAAATTGATCAGCTGGACAGCTTCACTTACCCTGGTAGTATTATTAGTAAAGACGGTGCGAGCAATGAAGATGTTAAAAGTGGAATAGCCAAGGCTCAGGGTGTTTTTCCACAGTTAAAAAAAGTTTGGAAGAATAGGAAGATATTAGTGGGAGAGGCTTAACCAGGCTTATTACTAGTGGGCAGCTTCACTTACCTTGGTAGTATTATTAGTAAAGACGGTGCGAGCATTGAAGATGTTAAAAGTAAAATAGCCAAGGCTCAGGGTGTTTTTTCAGTTACTGAAAAAACAGAAAGCAGGTCGTCAGCGATTGGGGTGGTAGGATATCATAAAGAGAGATTTAAGAGAAATGGGAAGTTCCTGGGAGGATGTAAAGAGACAGGCTTTGAATACACTGGAATGGAGGAGGAGCGTGCGTGCGTGCGTCGGCCTCAGGCGGCTTGGTACCGCAGTAAGTTGTTAGTAGTAGTAATCGTAATTTTAAGGAATATTTAGGCAGGTGTTGAACTAAATCAAAACAAACTAAGAGCATATGGATTTTCAAAATGGTGACAAAAGATTATCGCAAAAGACGTTTTCATAATTAAGTTAGACCTTTAAGGGTAAGTTGTGGTGGATTTTGAACTAGCCAGAAGGCACTATGTGCATACTATTAAGACGGCCACTCAAGTTACAGTAAATCATGATACTAAGGGTATTAGGGTGGAACATTTAGAGAACGTTTAGGTGGAGTTTCAATTAAATGAAAAAAACTCTATGCGTGCAGGTTTTCAAAAGGTCATAAAAGCAATATGATAACCAGTGCCGCTCCATAATAGCTAGATACACCACTAAAACTTTTAAAGGAGCTAATTCAAAATCAAAAGTCCTAGTGCCCATTCTAAAAGTAAAAAGAGATTGCAGGGCAAGCGAACCTTCTCCCAAGCCCATTCATTTTCAAACACACATCCATTCAAAATTTTGAGATATCCATTTTATTCAGCATATTAAAACAGTCCTACAACTGTCTCTTTAGGGATATTGGGTATGTGAATCCCTCGCAATTACGCAATTGACCCATTATGCTTCAAAACTGAATGTTGCTTTAAAACTAAATCAAAAGGTACTGTGTGTATGATTACCAATAAAGCACCTTAGTAATATTTCTAGGACGACTGGGGACATTAAGTTGAAACTTTCGGGGATACTACCATTACTACTTTTACTCTTACAACTTAATTAAACCATAAGGGTGAAAATGTATCCAGGTTGTCAAAGAGCATAGATAAAATGTTTGGGAATGGTATTAAGTTTTAATCTTTAACGTCAATATAAGGAGGTATAACATTACATTCAACAATACTATTTACGTCCCGATTAACATCTGTTGAAAAGGTTTCTCCAACATACAAATAGCAAGCCAAACAATGGATTCTTACAAAAAATAACCGAAAAGATATAAATTATTTTTTTTTCATGAAAAACACAATGTCAATAAAAAACGAACATAAACTAACTTTTTCCACAAAATAAGTTTTTCAAAGAAAAGTAAAGAGTCCATTAAGTAACCATGAGCAGAAATAAATTAAAATAATTTAACTATTCATAAATTCAACTAATTAATCCAAATAATAAATTCAAATAATTGCATATTCAATTTAAGGTTCACTATTTTAATATTTATTTATTCATCTATATTAGTACCTGTTGTATATTTTTTTGCTATGATTGTTTGTTTAATTTCTGTTAGTTTGGGTTTCATTTTTTTCTTTAATAGTAATTTCTGGTCATTTTGAGTTTGAGCTATTGTAGGTTTCTATTTTTTTTTTATCTTGAGTTTAATATGACCTTTATATTTCTTTAGGAAACCTTTTTTTCGGAATTTTTTTTAAAATTAATTTCTCTTCGTTTTTGATTGCCAAAGTTTCAAGTTTTCAAAATTCCCTATTTCAAAATAGTTTCTTATTCCAAAATAAATTAGCAGTCTTGGCAAGAACTAGTAATATTAAACTGAATATTCGATATATAAGGATATTAATTGCTGAAGACTCAATAGCTCAAAATTTTGTTTCACTCAGGACCGGCTTTAAAGCTTTGACTCTTCTATGCCCAAGCGTTTTTACCGCTCCGTTTTTGCAAGATTTTCGGGGAAATCCCCAAAACTTTGCAAACAGTGAAAGTCGCAGGGTCTAGTGATCCTATTAGTACATCCTAGCCTGGTTTTAATGCAATTTCCATATTGCTTTCGATATTATTGTAAGTACAAAAGAAAATGTTTGTAACACAATTCGTTTCAGAAACGTACCAAATATACATTAGGCCTTATGCTTTTGCCGGAACAGAATGGTGCACTAGTCCTCCTTCGGCTTGTAGTAGAGAACGACGGGGTCTTGAACGGCTTTGGAAACAAATGATAAACTGAATTCCCGTGATTTCGGGAATAGAATATCGTTAATAAATTTTTTTGGGTAGGGGAGGGGGGCGAGCCATAGAGGAAGGACCAAGGGTCAGCTCCCACAATTTTAGAATTAAATATCGTTCATAAGTTTGTTGTTTTTGGCTGTTTTCTTTGGGGGGGGGGGGTCTAAGGCCATGGAGGGTGGACCAGGGGCCAAATTCCATGATTTATCAATCATTGATAATTTGTCCGGTGGAGGGAGGAGTATCGGTCCATGGAGGACCAGGAGTCAGTCCCCATAAGTTTTGGAATAAAATACCGTTATTAATTTTTTGGGGGGAGGGGCGTCGGGCCATGGATGACTAGCCATATTTTCTGGAATAAAATATCGTTAACAAGTTTTTTTTTTGGAGGGGGGTAGGGCCATGCAGAAAAGGCCAGGCGTCAGGCCCCGTAAGTTTTGAAATAAAATAGCGTCCATAAGTCTTTTTAGTGACGGTGGGTTGGGGGTTGGACTTATCTGATTTTTGAACTATTTTCCAAAACCTCACATAAGAACCTTATATGCCCCCAGGACATAACATAGAACGCTTTCCTCCGGTCTCTGGGGGGTTGTATTGACCCTGGAGCTTTTGTTGTTGGATCTTTTGACTTATTTTCACAAAATAGCTATTTCAAAAATTCAATCGGATGGATTTGGGGTGAAAAGGGCAGAAGGGCTAGCTGCCCTCCGGTCCCTTTTGACACTTAAAAAGTGAACTAGAACTTTCAATTTCCAATAGAATGAGCCCCCAATGAAGTTTATACTATCCTTCCTTCCACAAAAAAAAACATATATGCCTTGGGGCATAATTTACAACAATTTCCCCCGGGTTCTAAGGGTGTGTGTGTAAACCCCTTAGTTTTTGTTATATGATCTTTGGTCTATTTTGGGCAAAATAAAAATCTCAAAATTCGATCGGACGCATTTGCGGAAAAGACGGTTGGTGGGGGTGGGGAGCTGGTTGCCATCAGATTATTTTTGACTCTCAAAAAAAGAACTAGAACCTTCAATTTCTAGTTATTTGTGTCCCCTCCAAAGTTTACCTTTTCAACAAAAAAGCCGCCTTTACCTTTCCAGGGTATATAAGCCCTCCGATCTATTTGCCCTCCGATCACTTTCGACTTAAAAAAGGCACTAGAAATTCCGATTTACAACCGGATAGCCCCCTCCGAAATTTATACTACCATCCCTTCAATAAAAACCTTATATGCCCCAGGGGCACAACTAATAACACTTGCCCCCGGGTTATCCTTGGAATTTTCGGGAGGGGACTGTGTTATCCTTGGAATTTTTATTATATGATTCTTGGTCTATTTTGAACAAAATGGCTATATAAAAATTTGATCGGACACATTCGGGGGAAAATGGTTGGTGGAAGGGGGGAGGCTAGTTGCTATCGTATCGCTTCTGACTCTTAAAAAGGGAACTAGAACTTCGAACTTCTAATCATTTGAGTCCCCTCCGAAATTTATACGACCATCTCTTCCATAAAACATTACATGTCCCTGGGCACAAGTTACAACCCTAGTTCTCCCGATTTCTGAGGGGAGGGGGGTATTTTGATCCAGAAGATTTTTTTATCGGATCGTTGGACTATTTCAAACAAAATGCCTATCTCAAATTAAGCGGATGCATTTAAGGAAAAACGGATTTGTGTGTTTGGGGGAGGGGGTAGATGCCCTCTGATCACTTTTTACTATTGAATATGTGACTGGAACTTTCAATTTCCAATCAAATGAGGTTTCTCTGAAGTTTATATGACCACCCCTTGCACATAAACCTTATATGCCCCCATGGCATAACTTAAAACACTTGCCAGTGGGTTCTGGGGGTTATGTCGAACCCAGATTTTTTTTTTTTTTTTTTTTTATGTGATGATTTGAACTATTTTCAATAGAATAGATATCTCAAAATTTTATCGGATGGGTTTGGGTAAAAAAAAGGGCCGGGGATGGGGGGGGGGGGCTAGTTGAAATCCGATTTCTTTTGACTCTTAAAAAGTGAACTAGGATTTCCAATCTATTTCCAATGAAATGAACTCCTTCTGAAGTTTATTACAACGCCTGCCCCTGGGCCTTGGGGGTTTGTGTCAACCCCTAAGTTTTTGTTTTCTTATCTTTGAACTATTTTTATAATTTTTATCAGATGCATTTGGGGAAAAAGGGCACGGGGGGCTATTTGCCCACTGATCACTTTTAAATCCTATAAGGGAACTAAAATTCCCGATCGAATGAGCCCCCTCCGAAGTTTATACGACCATTCCTGCCATAGGAAGTGCCTCTGGGGGAAAAAAAATGTTGGAGTCTTATGGCCTTAGGGTTGGTGGGGGCAGGCTAGTTACCATCGGATCACATTTCACTCTTAAAAAGGGAACTAGAACTTTCAATTTCTAATCGTTTGAGCCCCTTTCGAAGTTTATATTACCGCCTCTTCTATAAAAACCTTATATGCCCCGGGCATAAGTTACAGCCCTTCCTCCGAGTTTCGGAGGGTTATGTTGACCCCGAAGTCTTTGTCATCTGATCATTGGATTTTTTCAAACATAATGGCTATCTCAAAATTTTTATCGGATGCATTTGGGGGGAAGAGGGTGTGGGGAGGGGGTACGCCCGCCAATCACTTTTGAGGGCTCTTAAAAAGGTAACTAAAACTTTCAATTTCCAATGAAATGAGCCACCTCTGATGTTTATACAGCCACCCCTTACATAAAATTTTCATTTCCCCAGGGCATAACTTACAACACTTACCCCCGGGCTCTCGGGGGTTGTGTTGACTCCGGAGTTTGTGTTATTTTATATATAAACTATTTTGAACAAATGGATATTCCAAAATTTTGCTCGTATGCATTTGGAAAAAAAAGGACCTATGGGGAAAGGGGCTAGTTGTCCTCCGGTCACTCTTCGCCCTTAAAAAGGGCTCTATATATACTGATTTACAATTGAATGAGCCCCCTCCGAAGTTTATACGACTATCCTTTCCATAAAAACCTTATATGCCCCCGAGACATAATCTACAACACTCGCACAGGTTCTGGGGGCTGTTTTATCCCTGCAGTTTTTGTCATATGATCTTTGGTCTTTTTGAACAAAATGGCTATATAAAAAATTCGACCGGACACATTTGGGAAAAACAGAGTTGAGGGGGGGGGTGGCTAGTTGCCATCGGATCACTTTTGCTCTTAAAAAGGGAATTATACCTTTCAATTTCTAATAATTTGACTCCCCTCTGAGGTTTATACGAACACTTCTTTCATAAAATTTTTATATACCCACAGGGCATAAGTTACAACCCTTCCCCCCCGGGGGGGGGGGGGAGAGATGACCTCTGATGCCTTTTGACTCATAAAAAGGCAGCTAGAACTTTCAATTTCTGATCAAATGAGCAACCTCTGAAGTAAATACGACCAACCACTACATAAATCCTTATATGCCCCCGGGGCATAACTTAAAGCACCGCATAATGTAAAATACTTGTCCCCGGGCTCTGGGGGTTTGTGTCGACCCCGGAGTTTTTGTTATCTGGTGTTTGAACAATTTTTAACAAAATGGCTATCTTCAAATTTATATCAGATGATTTTTTGGGGAAAAGGGCGTGGGGGGGGATAGTTGCCCTCCAATCTCTTTTGACTCTTAAAAAGTGAACTAGAACTTTCAATTTCCAATCCAATGAACCCTCTCTGAAGTTTAAAAGAGCATTCCTTCCATAAGAACCGTGTGTGCCCTACGGCATAACTTACAACGCCTGCCCCGGACGCTGGAGTGGGGGGTGTTCACTCAGGGGCGGAGACAATTTTCTTTCGAGTTCAAAACAGCATAATGAGGAATTTGTTACATAACTGCTTCGATCACTGTGAAATGTTGAGATATCCAAAATATCAGCAGATAACAGCTCAAAATGAAAAGCGGAAGAACAAAGGTCGCAACCTGTAGCTATCTTGATTTGGAGAGTATTTTTATCGTGATCACAATCAGAATTTTTGTTTCGATAAAGTTGGTCTTCCAAATGATGTTTGGAGGGTTTGACCAAAGTGTCTCTAGAATAGGAAAAATCCCTTTTTCAAACTTTTTCCAAACTGAGATTTAATTTGCTTAGGGTTTCCAATAATAAATTAAAAACCAAAAAAAAATCCAACGGTATTTAGAAAAACAAAAACAAACCAACCAAAAAATGTAGATTTCGCTTAGATTTCAAAAAGAGGATATAAGCGTTTGTCTCTCGTGGAACTAGCTTGGAACTAATGCACTTCAATAAGAATCCCTGGTTGTTGTTTTTTTTTAGGAGGGGAGGGGTATTACAGGGAAAAGATTACATAGCAAGATATATCTTTAAGTCACAATCGTGGAATGTTTTGTTATGAAATTAACTAAAATTTCACTAGACACTATTACCTGGAGATTGTGCCTATCTGAAAAGCAACTTTGGCACGCATACAAATTTTACAGTGTATTTGAATAATACAAAAAAAGTGCTTCATCTGCTTCTGCATTTTAACATTTATATTGGCAAAATTATGGAAATTCGTTGAATATTTCCTATTATATAATTAAGACCAACATAAAGCGATAAGAATTGCTGTTCCTCTTTCCTGATCATTACAAATTAAAACATAAATATTTGATAAAATACGATAAAAATTTAAAATTATAAAAAAGTAAACAAAAGATTTGAAATAGCGCTGACCCAGAAAAAGTCAGGAGCCCTGTAGGCATACATCAAATTTATAAGGCCAAAATACTCTAAACCAAACCTGAAACTGGATATAAAGCAAAACAGTTCAACAAAATTACCAACTGAGCTAATAATGAATAGATTTCCTCAATTCCTATTTGCCTCGATATATACCAGATACTATAGAAAAAAAGTTACAGAGCAGGATGTTTTGTTATGAAATCAAAACTAGTGTTTCGGCTCCGAAAGTTATGGTAACTGTTCTTTTATTTGGATAGCAAAGCAGTTATATTTATCGATTAACTCCAAACAGGACAAGCCAATACAGGAACATTAATAGACAAGCTGAAGGTTAGAAATTGCAGGAAAACGGCCTCATTGGGTCGTTATCACGTACCATTGCCATACCGTGGTAAAATTCCATGAATTACGGTTTGAACAGCTTGAGATCCCTCCTTACTCACCAGATATATACCAAAGCAACTTCTTTTAGTCCGCTATTCTAAAAAATGCGCTCAGACGAAGGGGATATTTGTCATATGAAAAGACTATCGCCTTCGTAAACAATTAATTTGCATAGAAGACGCTTAACACTATTTGGATGGGTTCAAGAGATGCGGGCATCGGTGGAAGATGTGTCTAGACTTACAAGGAGGCTTTGTAGAAAACAAAATATTAACTTAAACAAAATATGCCTTGCGTCTTTTTTTAGGCCAGAAAATTTTCAGATATAGTACGTAGTACAAGATAATTAAAGACATTAATGAGCTCAAATAATTTTAAAAATTAAATAAAAAAGAAACAAGTTTTTTTCAGCTGAAAGTAAAAGTTTTAATGCTGCTCCTTACTTTCAGTATATTTTTACTTACTTCCACTTTTTTTTTATATATTCAATTTCAGACCATTTTTCAAATCATGGCAGGAAATTATCCCCCCCCCCTCCCCGTGTAAAATTTCCCCCGGAAACTTTCTTCCACATGGAAAATTTTACTCGTGAAAAACAACTATTACTATTTACAGTTTCCCAATATATAGAGGTCTAAAATACCTTCAGAGAGCCATTAATATCTTTATATTTTGACAATCAGACTACAGAGCTTGATTATACATGTTTAGTTTTTAAATATTACTAGCCCCAAATCTGTCTCCATCTAAATTCCAAAATTTGGTTGCATGCAAAACCTTTTTTAAAATTATATTGACCGAAAATTCAAAAGGCGTATTTTAAGACCCGAAATTGCTCACTGGAAGCTTTGGATTGGTTTTATAGACCTCCTATACCCTCCTTCTGTATGAATTGACAGCAAAATCAAGTTTTCAAAGTAAAGCAATGTGAACTTAGATGCTTAAACTTATGACTGTGAATGACTGTGATGTTCACTCACCGTACTTCATACTGACACCAATTCATACTGATGAATTTGTGCATATTTTTTATTTATATATTCAATTTTGGTAATTATACTGCTCAAATTGATTATACATATTTAAAGTTTGAATATTACTAACCCCAAGTTTGTCTCCATCTAAATTCCAATGTCTTATTCCACGCAAAAGCTTTTTTAACTTCATAATGACCTCTTTGAATAACCATTTGCTCTAGGCCCATTCGCTGCATTAAGTAGGCCATTGTTGGTGACAGTCCAAACGGATCAATCGCCCAACCATTCCTGAAAAGAATTTTAAGATTACTTTAAACTAATAAACACTTCGCATTATTTATCTTATAATTCTATAACATATATTATCATAACAAGCCTAAACTCCGATTTCCAAGTGTTATAAAATCGAAAAAATGAGATATAACAAATTTTGGGAAAAACCATAAAATTTTTAAGCGCATTGAGAGCAAAATATATAAAATTTGGTTGAACTGATTGAGCCGGGTAAGCTTAGTTTGGTGGGTTATAGATCTCGTCTTGACAAAACACGTGGTATAACAACCTTTCAAATCATCGCAGCCGATTTGTTGAAGTACAGGAAATGGATGGTCTGGACCCCCTAAACAAAGTTAACTAGCATAAAAAGAGCAGATTAACCTGACAATCAGCGACAAGACTTTGAAACTGTCCTTAAGGTGTTTTTTTAGTTTTCTCTATGAAATTTGATCATAATTTAAGTTAGGGAGGGCATAATATAATTCAGAGCACATGTATGAGAGCTCATTATAAAAAATTAACTTACCAACTTTGTAAAGCGAAAACCTAGGGAAGGATAATTATCATCAGCAAAGACCAGAGGTGGATTAACTGAGTAACAATTCAATGCAGCCCTATGCACCTCAATAATCAAGTATCTAAATACACAAGATGGTGAAAAAGAACGAAAGAGGAGCAAGATCGAGAGAAAATTTCAAAAGATAAAAAAATGACGAAAATTACAGGACAATGAATCGAATGGAGACCCTCTAAGAGAGTTTGTTAATACTGAATAAAACCCACACGTTAACAGGAACATCAACGGCATGGCTGTGAAATTATTTTAAGTGCTTTTGTTGAGTACCTTTCAAATTTTGCCTAAATTTAACTTAAAAAAGGGTAGTAAATCAGCAATAAAACTAAAAGCTCAATGTAAAAAGTACATACTACCTTTCTAGGGCAAAGAACTAGGGAAAGGCAATTATCATCAATAGAATGTAGAGGTCAATTAGCTGAATAATAAACCTATGCAAATACTAAAAAATTGTCTCGACAATTGAGTACCTTAATGCACAAAAATGGTAAAAAGAAAGAAAGGGTAACGAATGGGACAGGAAATCTCAAATAACAAGAATAAATGAATAAGACGAAGACGAGTACAAAACGACTCGTAGATTGGAAACTAGGGCCCGACCAAAATGCATTTTTATAAGCGGATTACCGTTTTGCAGACTATTTCAAATTCCCTTGGGACAGTAAATTGTAGTTGAATATCCATGCAATAATTTAATAGAGGTGGGTGCTAGCAACTAGTTTAGACTTGAACTTATTTACTACTTAAATTGATGAATGTGGTATAAATTAAACATATTCTTGATTATGATGGAGCTTGTACATTCTGCGCTGCTAGGCTTAATGCAGTCAAGTGCTCATCAAGGAGTGGATAATGAAATTATTGCCAACCTACGGCTGACTTTTTTGATGAAAAGTCTATTATGATAGCTAAAACTGACCTATAGTCTCGAGTGCTCGTGGGCGAACGCGTGGCTCGACGGTAAGGTGATCTAGCTAATTACCGTCACATAAAGGATATAACTGAGACCATTCAGAAATGCGAGTCCGATGATTTTATTTTGCCTACTTACGTGATTATTTTGCCCACCGAGGTTCCTGTCATTCCAGCCGTTGCATATTCAAGCCTCGCATCAAGGCTACTAAACATTGACTTCGAACTAAAGCAAATTCGTGAGAAAATTGTGTCTTACGATCTAAATTTCCCTCCTCTTAGCGACCCCAGACCCCAGCCAATCGCTGATAATCAGGCCATTATTGTCATTTCAAAAGTTCCATCTCACCTTAATAATCCTGCAAAACGCCGTGAAAAGATTGACCTTATACCTGGTCATGAATGTATTCATAGCATAAAGCCCTCCGGCGATAAATTGGTGGTGCAGATTGATCAGACTGCTGCTAAGGACTTTTGCGATTCTGTTCCCTCTATTATGAGCAACTGTGACGTCAAAGCAAATGAAACAAAATTTATAGGTATTGTGAAAGGTTTATCAAATGCCTTTAACGTGAGCATGCTAATTGGCTGTGGCAATATTAAGGATGCAAAACGAATCTGCAATTCTTTTGCTGCTGAAGTGTTTTTGAAAATGCAATGGCTCTTGCTAATGCTCTGAAGCTTGGCATTAAAGTTGGTTATGAGATTTTCCATGTTCCTGAGTTCCAGCGTCCACCGAAGTGCTGTTATAATTGCCAATCACCTGAAGTCCTCTTGTAATAACCCTTAACGTTGCTCCCACTGTGCAGAAGAGCTTGAATCGTTGTGCGATTCCCCGTGCCAGGCTACCCCTAAATATGTCATGGCAATCATGTTTCATTTTCTCTAAAATGCCGAATCCTTCGTAATGCTGTAGCTAAACGTTCTAGTCACCTAAGAAAATGACTATTAAAATCGAATATTCTATATGCTCATTCAACATTAACGGAACGAAGGATAAGTGTGATTCTTTGAACCAGAAACTATATAATTTCGACATTTTGTTTCTACAAGAACATCTTTTGCCCTTGGTGAGTTTGAACTCCCTTCGCAGGAGTAAAGAACACTTGGTTTTCGCTAGAAGTGCCCAAAAAACTTCTGGGAGACCTTCAGGCGGGCTGGCATGCCTATTAAAACATAAACTAGTCCCCCTATCCCCTGTGTGTTATCGTGAATGTGATTATTTCATTGCAATCCCTTTTGCTAACCTAGTTCTTATTAATGTATACCTCCCTTACGACCATAGATCCTTTTCCTCTCTAACAAAGTATACTAAAGTATGTGCATCGCTAAAGACCCTTCTGGTTAGTGTTGAGAGTAATGGATTAGATTGGATCCTGTTAGGCGATATGAACTGTGATATAAACTCTACCTCAGCACGGACTGATTTATTTTTGGATTCGCTACCCAATGGCTATCGGGTTTTGGATTAAGATGCATCCCATTCATACATACATAATAGCGGTTCATTGTCTGATATTGATCACTGTGTTGTTTCTTCTGGTGTTTCCATTAGCAATATTCCCATTGACCAGGATGAACGTGATTATGACCATCTGCCCCTTTCAGCCACTGTCACCATCAATAAGATTCGGGCTGAACAGACCTTATGTACTAATTACAAAAAGTGGATAACCAAGAGAGACTGGAATAAAGCGGACTGGCCTCTATATCTATTAACCCTTGCTCTTCTTTTATCTACAATTAAAGTTCCATTTAATTTACTCTGTACTAGTGTTATATCCCCACAAGCTCGAGTTCAGCTCAATATATTTTACAGCCAGATTGTTTCCTGCCTGAAAAAAGCTGAAGAAGTGGCTGTCCCGCTTTGTCGTTTTAAGCTTAAGACTTGAGGTTAAATATGGAAATCTGACCCTGATTTAAAAATTGTGAAAAATCGTGCAAAATTCTGGCATAGAATTTGGGTAGCGTGTTGCCGCCCTTTTAGGGGTCACCTTTTAGAAATTAAACAGAAAAAGAAGTTGGAGTTTAAACGTTATCTTTGCAAAGTAAGGTACAATGGTGTGGAATTTCCGAAGACCTCTAGTCAGTGGAAACAAGTGATTATTGTTGCCAAATTTGATTCACCTAATGCCGATCGGATCCCTAATGCCTCTTGGATTAATCATTATAATAAGATTTTTAATATTATGAATTATGCGGTTCACTCTCAGTTTGTTAGCCTCTGTTCTTGTGTATTACCTGCGAAAATTTACCAAGGCCATGTGCCTCCCGTTTCTGCTGACCGTGTGATTCGTTGTGTTAAGAATTTAAAACCTAAATCATGTGATATTGATGGTATTATTACATCACTGATGGTGTTTTTCACCTTCATATTGATTCGAAAGAATTGATTTATCATTTGCAGTTATTATTTCAAATTTGTCTATGTACGTCTTTGGTGGCTGATTCTTTTTTGTGCGGGAGTGTCACTTCAATTCTTAAACGTGGGAAAGATCCGACTACCTGCGCATCATATAGACCTATTACGGTAGCCTGTTCACTGAGCAAAGTTTTTGAATATGTCCTGCTTCCTGAAATTCTTCCAAAACTTGATAATGTGTCCAATCAATTTAGGTTTAAACCAAATATAGGATGCCAACATGCGCATCGAATTCCTACTTCTTTTTTAATTCAAGCACAAAAAGATGGATCTGAAGTTCATTTATATGCGTTAGATATTTCAAAAGCTTTTGACTTGGTTTGTCACAGTCAACTATGGTATTCTCTTACCCAGCTTGGAGTGATTTCATCTGTTAAATGTGTCCTACGTTTTTTGGTATGCAAATTCATATGTTCGACTTTGGTCAGGAAAGATATTTTTTGGTAATATTCCTATTCGGTGTGGACTTAGGCAGGGAGTGGTTCTGTCACCATACCTTTTTAATGCTTGTTTATACCCTGTGCTTTCTCGTATTTTTCCGTCGTGTTTTACAGGTCTAACTAATTTATCTTATATTGCTTATGTATTATTACTTATTATTACTGATTAGCCGTTCAAAATTCACCCTAGCTAAGTCTACCCAGTTTGTTTCTAAGCTTTTGGAAAAAATTGGCCTCGTGCTTAATGCTGAAAAATGTTAGTATTTAGTTTTCAATGCTAAAAACCCAAGTAGTGATTTGAGTAGTTCTTTTTCAGTTAAGCTGATTCCTGCGTTGCGCTGGCTCGGGATAAGTATCTGCTCTTCTATTTTAGCTATCAGTTCTAGTGCACTTGCAGATATCAAGAATAACCTTAAAGCAGGTTATGCTAAAATTGTCCCAAATAGTGGCTGAAATTCCCGTTAGGCCTTGACTAGAATTTATTCAACGTATTGTAAGCGTTCCATTCTTTTTCTGTCAGGTGTGTGCCCATTTTTTAATACTACTCATATGCAGAATATTAGAGTTTTGTATTTTCGTTATTGTAAATATCTTTTGTATTTGCCTCGTTGGTATAGAAACCGTAAGATTATTCGAATGTTTATTGCAATTGATATACTGACGTCATATAATAAGTTGGACGCCAAGTTAAAAGATGAGGCCTGCAAGCGGTTGGGTCCTTTTCATCCTCTTGTGCGATTGTTCTGATTTGCATTTGTAGTTCTTTATATTGATATTGTTTTGCATGTGTTTTGTTTTGTATGTCTTTACCTTTTATTTTCTTTTGTTACTCCACTTTTTTATAATGTTAGTGGGTCAAAAATAAATTATTATATCGACACATCGGTATCATATCGATACGATACCACTATAATTTGCCGAAAAATTCCCTCCTGGAAAAACAAACCTAACCTAAAGATTAAACCCTGCCTTCTGTGCCCATATTTATACTCACATGTTTCTCCCTGATCTATTACACACCAAACAACAGCCTCAATAATTGAATCTGAGTTACAGATAACGCAAAAAAGATTTTTTTAGGAGAAACTTAGAAAAACAATTAAACCAAATAAAGTTCTAGTCTGGACAGTAAAACTATTTTAAGCCGTTTTAGTTACATAAACACAAATACGTGAAAATCTGATTGAAAGAAGTGTAAGATATTTACTGAAATTGATCATTCGAAACCCAAATTTTAATAGGGGGAATTTGTATTTTAACCGTTCAGATATCAATGCGAAAACGTTACTTTACATTCATATGATATAGTCTCTTGCCAGCGAATCAATGCTAGCCACACTGGATACAGGGGTGCAGTTAGGGTTGTAAGATTGGAGGAGGGATTTAAAGAATGTGTCATCTAGTTCTCCAACAAGTGCGGTCACATAAGCTAAATTTCCAAGGTAAATAGGTAAATTTTCCAAGCTGTCCGGCACGCGGCGCCGACACCTTGGAACTCCCCCCTATCCACCTTACGGAACCCCCCTCTTAGATGCACCCCTGACTGGATATCCTGGTCTTAATCGATTAAATCTTGGATCTTCAACTCATGCATTTGAACATTCATTATACATGCATGGTTTGTTGTATTGTTTCTATTTGTTTGTTTTTATGTGTGTTTATTTGTTTATTTTTATTGTATTGTTTTTACTGTTTGTTGTATTGTTTTTCTTTGTTTGTTTTTATGTGTTTTTATTTGTTTGTTTTTATTGTTTGTTGTATTGTTTTTATTTTTGGTAGAAGTTTTACTTTCTCGAACTTGACGTACAGTTCAAACATTACTGCACCAGGTATGTATTGACAAGTATTAACAACAAATATACTTTGACTTCATTTGACTCACCTCTACTACTATCTCCATTATGGTTAGACTTATGTTGGGGCTCTGCCCCAAGGACTGGACAAGCAAAAATTACCTGAAGAAACATGGCGCCACCTTATGGATAGAAGCTATAAGAACATTTTCTAAAATTTTCTTTTGAAAACTTAACCAAAATTTAACTTAAATGTACATCAGCCCATTGTACAGTGTCCTTGCGAACTTTCAAAGACAAAAAAAACTGGTGAAATGAACATGTAATCAGTAGCGACCAAATGTCAATTTACTTAGTAACAAACCAATGCGAAATTAAGTACCGAAAATTTGAAATTAACTAGTGCAATGTGAAACATGTAATGCGAATATTTAACTTTTAAAGGGCAGTACATCAGCAACAGCATCTGTGTGAGAGCTCATTGGGCAATGTATTTGCTACCATTATTGAGGGGGGTAAAATAGTGTAAGGTACTTACTTTGGCTTTATATTTAAATTATTTGTCAGCCACTCATGACCAGCGGCCATTTGTTCGATAATAGCATAATAGTGAGTATTTGCTTCATCATTCATCACCCAGCCACCAGTTACAATTTCTAACTGACCATTATTCACCAACCTAAAATGAGGTTTAAAAAAGGAGATTATTATCAGCAAGTAGTTCTATCTATGGAGCTGACAGAGTGTCTATCATTGTAAACGGTAATTGTCTTTAACTCTCAGCAAGTCAATAATCTCCAGTCCAGAGAGCGATCAAGTGACGTTACAAAACAGATACCCAAAGAAAGTATTTCTCGTTACATCGGCAAACGTTACGGTACTTATCCTTTTTTATAGCTGTTGTCAGACAGATTCTGCTCCTAGTTAAGATATATGTAATTACTTTGGAATTTTTCCAAGGGAAAATACAGGGCCACCAAATATGTAAGAAAAATTGTTTGAATAAACAAAGACACATTTCAGCCAGTGAAAATAGAAAACAATGCAAACATTTCGCCCTCCGCACTGCCGTCTTCAGTGCAAAAAGAAGAAAAATAGAACAAAATAAAATAAACTAAATAAAACAAAAACAGCTAAAAGAGTCATCTAATCACACCTACTGCAAAACGTCAACTGAAAAATAAAACTGGATACTGAATGAATGGTTAAATCCATTCAAATCATTAAATGGTTTAATTTAAGCATTCATTAAGTTCATATCCATAATTCATAGATGTTTATTTGTCAATCGGCTTTTTCATATTAATATGACTAGATATCTCTTTTAATTTAATTTTCTTTATGGTTCGTCTTTATAGTTTTTATGTAATTTTAAACATCAAAAATCTTAAGCTTTGAGTCAGTTTTTGGCGCATAAGACTTTTGAGATTTTTCTAAGTCTTTCTAAGATTTTCGTAAGTCTTTCTAAGACTTGCGACTAAAAAACACGTTTTACAGGCTCACTGGAATCGATAAGGGTACCTTGATATATTTCCTGTAGGGCGACTAGCGGCCCATTTACACGTACCATAGTATCGTGTACTATGAATATATTACTAGGATGTGAATTACTGGGATGCGAAAGCATATCAAGAACTTAAAATAACTATTTCAGTGCGTTTAATACGATTTTTATTTTAACATTTGAAACTGCCTATACTTAGAGGTCGCTTCTAAACTGGCGAACCTGGTCGCTTCTAAAATGGAGGAATTGCTCAAAAACTTAATTGCCTTATTATTTTTACTTTCAAAAATCATGCGAAATATTTGCATGAGTGCAACATTAAATAGCATCTTACCTGATAAGATTCAAAATATGTTAAGTGAGCCTCTCAGCTCATTACAAAAGAAGCGTAAAAAGCTTAATCAGCTCAAAAGCTTAATAGCCTCGTAATTTTTTACATTCAAAATTCTGAGATATCTAAATGAGCGCAACATTAAATAGCATCTTACTCTGATAAGACTCAAAATATGTTCAATGAGCCTATTAGCTAATTACAGAAAAAACCCTTAAAAAGCTGAATAAGCTCGTTAATTTTTAACTTTGCAATTTTTGCTAGATATCTACATGAGTTCAAAAATAAAAAGCATCTTGCTCTGATAAGACTCAAAATACGTTAAGGGATCCTCTTAAATTTTTACAGAAAAAATCTTAAAAATCTTAATCAGCTCAAAAGCTTAATAAGCTCGTAATGTTTTGCTTCCCCAAATTTCGCGAGATATCTACATGAGTGCAACATTAAACAACATTTTACTCTAATCAGACTCAAAATATATTCAGTGAACCTTTCAGCTCATTACAGAAAAAACCTCATCACAAAATTCTTCATTATGTTTCCCAAGAAATTTCTTCCATCAACGTGAAATTTTATGAGAATAAATGCTCAATTTGTACTTTGAATTTCCTGAATAGCTCCTATCATTGTGTAAACCATATAGCTCCCATATATACTATTCCTCATTCTAAACATTGAAATCCAGTCTTACATGGGATATCCACCTTCCCAATATGGCAAAACAAGCTAAACAAAATTTTACTCTATTGAATTTTCTTTCAAATTTAGGAAATCCTCTCTATTTTAAGCAATCTTATGACTTCTTTGCTTTACCTTTTTTTAATCCATTTTACACTTCGTTTTATCAAACTTCAGTTCCATTTTGACCTTATTTACCACTTTTATACTTTGTCATATTTTACGATATGTATTTTGTTACTATTAGTCTTCTTCTTCTTTTTTTTCATTTATCTTTTAATAATTGAGTAAAGATTGCTGTGTTGACTTCTGATGCTCATTAATGCCTGTATTGATTTACCTAGTGATTTCAACTTGATTCGGTTTTTTTTAGCATTTTAATTTTTCGGTATTTATTATAGTTCGGTATTTAGTTTGAGTAAATATCTTTAGCAATTTTCAGTTTTATTCTGATTTGCGATGAATATTTTTAAACAATTTTTTTATCTTAAAATTTCACAAAAAAATTCAAAAGCTTTACACAAAAATTGGATTTTTTAAACACCCAAGCAAATATGGGATAGGCGTTATCATATATGGCATAGTTCATATCATTTATTTTAATTAAACATTCCTATTATTTTGAACGTAACAAACCTAATAATTTCAGCCTTTGTTTCATCTGAGCTTTCATTCCAGAAAAGATATAAATAAGAAATTTCGGCCCATATAAATTTTCTCCCTTCATCTTCGCCTAATTTATTAACCATGTTATTGAATATGTGTCGAGTTTGGTCCTGATAGTATTGTTCGTAAGTTTTGATCCAGCCTGGAAAAAATTGATGGTTACAAAAAAAGTGAAAAATGTTCGGTCTCCCACTTAAAAGAACATGTGCAACTTCGAGAGTGGAAACTGGCACTTGTGTCAACAAAAAAATTATCAGTGACATCTGGCGTTTGGCGTTGCTTGTCAATTTTTCGAAGTTCGTAATTGTTCTTTTTCCAGAAACTGAGCTAAGAAACGGGTACTTACGCGTTATCCCGACCACACTCAAGAAGTTTGATCAAATTGATCCGTTTAAAACCGGTTTTTCTGTGTGCAACCTCAGATAATCAGCTTCACAACTGAGATCAGAAACGGGTACTTACATGTTATCCCGACCACACTCAAGAAGTTTGATCTATTTGATCCGCTTAAAACGGGGTTTTCTGTGTACACTCTTGGATAATCAGCTTAGCCAGAGTGAGATAAACTAATATGCAGGTATATTTTAATTAAATATTTAATACATAAAGTTGGTTAGGTTAGGTATTTAACATAATGGGTTCTGGGCAGCTTGCTTTCCATAATTCTCTGTTGTAGTTCCCATAATTTTGTTACTAAAGTATTATAATTTCATCAGTTTTAAGTATATTTCATTATTATTAACCTAACTTCACTTCTTGAGCGTGGTCAGGATAACACGTAAGTACCAAGAAACGTATTACTGCATTACACAAACTTTGACCTATCATTACGCTGAAAAAAATGCAAAGAAACACCCAATGATAGATGGCGTTGGTGAATTTTTTCTGACATTAACGCTAGCTTCCACTCTTATAAGTTACCTATGCTCATTGGCCGACTCAAGTGGTCATTTTAACGCTGATCTCTTATTGATTATATTTCTCATACTTTATGATCTTTTGCTGTATATAATACAAATTGTATTTAATATTTGCTGTATATAATATGATACTGTATCACACGCGTATTTAATCATGCGGAAGCAGAGAAATTAAAAAGCTTAAAACACTGGAATAGAAATTTACCACAAGAAGTAGAGACAATATCTTCGGCCTCCTAGACTAAGCTATTTCTTATGGATCAGGAAGTCTTTGCTTTTAATTTGTGGTCATTCTCTTGATTATATCCCCCCCCCCCGTTTTATAGCTTTTGTTGCAGGTAATTTCGGCTGTGATAACTCAACGCCGTTATATTACCCATAATATAAATCTTACAGGAAATTCAAAAATGAAAGATGTATTACAAGTTTTTTGGCAATAATACTATTCACTCGTTCTTTTCTAAAAAAAAATTGTAGCTTTCGTAATTTAATTTTAGGAGTAATTCCTGCGCTAATTTCGATTAGATCATTAGGTATGGCAGCATAAAATGCAGTCGTATAAGATTTTCCTGAATATTTTGCACCTGGTATATCACTTTTGAGAATACAGCAGTAGTCAGTAAGCATCTTTGCACTCCATTTTCTCTGATATTGCTTTTTCATACTCGAAATGTCTTGATGGAAATTCACGTCTCCAAGAATGTGTGGGAAGAAGTCCACGTGGGAATAAAAAAAAAAATTATTTTTAGTGACATTGCAGCCCAATTCACTATTTGATTTCAGTAGGTCCTCCAGGCATGTCATGCAAGTTTCGGACTTATGTTTAACTAAGAAGTTTTTAACAATGTCTTTGAAAAATACCCAGACTCTCTCCTGTAAGCAGTTCAGTTTGCTCTGGAATTTATCACGTTTCATCAGCTCTCTTATCTGAGGCCCTATAAAAATACCTACATTTATTTTAGCAGATTTTTTGTTTAGCATTTTTTAGCGAGTCTTTCCTTTAAATAAAAAAAGCTGTCTCCATTTTTTCCTAAACTCTTGCGGAAGTTTTTAGTCAAACCTAAATTTATGTGTAGCAGCTGTAAGTAAGTTTTCTTAGTAACAACCAGAGACCCATTTTCAAAATTTTTCTTGCCCGGCTCAAAGAATTTTCACTCAGGCTATTACTTTTTTTGTCGCAATCTCAGCTATCTCACTCACATAGAGAACAGCATAACCTTGTACACCCAACCTTTAAACCAAGCAACCTGGCAATTACTTTGAGGGCCCGCATAAGTTCAATTTATGCTTATCATGTTCAATCTATTGTACAATTAGCTTTATGTTTTGTTATGACCCTTTTAAATTTGCAACTTAAGCCAATGGCACAAAAGGCAATTAGTTTCAATTATGTAATAGTGCGGCTTTAAGGCTGGCTTTTGATGATGTCCACAAATATATGCCAGTCTTCTAATTTATGATCGTGTTCAAGAGTATACATTACAAGTGAAGTTTTATTAAAATAGACTAAATCTCCTTAGAAAAGAGTTCTCAAAATCTTCCTGTGTGTTTCGAAAAACATACTTCTGTGCCTCCATTGACTAAATTCCAACGCTTAAAACAATATCCCAGAAATTCTGCTTGTTTCTTTGACAAGTACAAGTCAAGAACTAAGTCATTAAGGTGCCTTTTGTGACTCTAGTAACTGCTCAAAATTAGGGTCTCAGGCTTCATCTTTTTTTCTACTTCTTCAGCCGAAATAGAGTATTGGGAGTTTCTTGACTGTGTGGGATGAGTCAAATAGCTGAGGAAAAGTTAGTATATTTAAAGAATGCTTTGATTTATGCGTTATACCCATTGCATTTGTTAAACGAACGTAACAATCTGATGTATGGTTCGTTGGTTCTTTCCACGCTATTGGTACTGCAAATGGAACGTAGCGAGAACCGTTCGCATATCTCCGAAAGGGCACAAAGGTCCAGTATTTTCTTGACCTGCTTTGGCCATGAATCACGTCTACCGTCCTTCAAGCTCTCCAAATAAGCTGACTTAAGAAGCCTAACTCTAGGTAGGCTAATTATTTTCTCCCAGAATTTTACCATTCTAACCAATCTAACACTCTTTAAAGTGAAAAGCCCCAAATCTCCTTTCAGTTCCACTGAACTAAATGAATTCTCCAAGTCTAAAATTCTCTTAAAACATCTTAGATGAACTAGTTCTAGCTTAGCTGCTCTAGTAAAACCCCAAGCCTCAGAGCCCCAATGTAGACTAGAAACTACTTTTTGCTGGAAAACTCTTTTCTGGATCCTCATGCCAGCTAGCTGACCTAAATTACTTCTCAAAAGAATATCTATTAGCCTATTACCCCTTAAATTACAATCTTCTACATGCCTACACATCTCCTTTAACGCGCTAAATTTAACACACGAATAAAAAATTCTTCTTTAATCTCTAACATCGTTCCTCCAAATTAAAATGAACCTCTGAATCAACATCTCCTTTACTCCTAAATACTAATACTACTGATTTCTTAGCGTTCAACTCTAAATCCTTCTTTTCTAAATAATTTTTTATCATATCTAATTGCTTCTGAAGATTATCTCTACTATCCGCCACTAGAGCTGTCATCCGTAAACAACATACTTGATAGCCTAAACCAATCCAAAGATACATAAGGGGCTCCATTACTTTTCATAAAACTATCTAAAATCATTAACAAACAAAGAGAAAAGCTTAGGAGATAAACTACATCCTTGTTTCACACCCACATGAGACGTAACTAGCCTAAAAAAATTTCCCATAGCCTTCACAACAAATTTCACCTCCGATACATATCAGCTATTATTGCTACAAAGCAAGACGGCAAGCCTGTTTCTAACAGACTTTCAATTAACAACCTCCTATTTACCGAATCAAAAGCACTTTTCAGGTCCAAAAAGGCTACGAATAGCCGACTATTTTTCCCTCTAGCATATTTCCTTCTCAATATATCCAAAGTAAAAACATTGTCAACAGTGCTGAATGTCGTCCTGAATCCCGCCTGCATCGGGGTAAGTAATCCCTCCTTATCTAACCAATCTCTTAGCCTAAATTCCAGAACCTTAGAAAACAATTTACTTACTACATTTCCCATAAAGATAGACCTAAAGTTTTCGTGTAACTTCCTATTACCTTTCTTAAAAAGAGGCACTGCTACAGGAATGTCCCATGAGCGAGGCCAACAAGCTTTCTCTACTACAAACTAGAAAATTGCTCCGCTGTTATGTAATGTTCTGCTGTTACGGTAAATATAAAACTTTCTGATCAACACTCAAAACAGAAAACTAAACAACGCCATATAGACATAGTTTCCTGTTGTAATGACAGGAAAACATATCAGCTAAACCATAATACCTTAGCTAATGCATGGATTGGGATTTAGTTCATACTTGTACTGAAAAGTATTGAGTTTCTTCCATACTGTTTCTGCTTTAAGGACGCCAAAAATGGATTTGATCCGTATCAATATTAAATACTCCAATTTGTTCAAATTCTCAGCCTTTTCTTTCTATATTATTTATTTACTTTTGCCTGAATTGAAGTAACTGACGCATTTTGACTAGTTTAATGAAAAAAGTCTACTCACTTTTATAAATAAGAAAAAAAAAATAGTAATCCACAGGAAAAAAAAAGTAAGAGAAGCAGCCTTATTCGTGTTAAAAAACTTTTGTTTCTTTAGTCTTGAAATGATGATAAGAGAAGTTTGATTAAATGGCTTTCTTTACTTTTATAATAAGTGGGGATGAACAAAACATTCTAGGAATACTCATTTTCCTGAATATAACATAGTTCTTTAAAATCCATCTCGTCTAACAAAGCATTTCAAAAATAATCTGGGCAAGCTCTAAAGATAAACTACTTAAATTTAGTTTTAAATATATTTATATATTTACTTATTAAAGATGATGGTAACTAAAGGAATGAAAATGAGTACTGAAGTCTAATCCGATTCCAATCTGAAAGCTATAATGTAAAACTCGCCGAAGCTCCATTTTGGGCAGAGCTCCATCTCAATTTTGGGCAAATCACTAGGATATCTTAGAGCTAAACGAATTTTACAAAACCTTTTCAAATCCTCCAAAGAAAGGAGTATACCAGAAGGCAAAATAACTGAGTAGCCGTCCTAGCCGAGTGGTTAGCACGCTACACTTGTAAGGGTTCGAGTCCTGGTGTCACCGATTATTTGGTTTGGAACGGGAGTCCGTAGCATAACTCTGTAAGTTCACTCAGAGTCGACCCAGCTCTAAATGGGTACCTGGAGAAATCTGGGGAAGGTAAACAGGAAGGGTGGGCAAAAGCACAGGGTAGCTTCCCCCCTTCCACTTCCTGGCTGAAGGGCCACGAAACGGAAATAAGCACCACCGTGTACAGTTTATTGTCATATTATTTACCTTATTTGCCAAAATAGCGTTGAATAGGAAGCAGCAATCCTAATAGCCATAGACTTGGTGGACATTCTTTGTAAACGTCATCAGGGGGATTTTAAAATATGTCAATTGAGTGATCGTTAAAAGGTTACAAGAGAATAGTTGGAAATAGTTACCATTTTAAATTATAACACTGTCTACTCGATATACCCGCAGCAAAAAAAAAGTTAAAAAAATGCATGTGAAAAACAGAACAATACTGGAAAAAAAAACAATGATATTCCGACATTGAACGAGTATGCAAAAAGTTACAGTTTCGAGTCTAGCTAAAACCCTGTTTGTAGTTTATGTACACTGGGTTTTGTATGATTGCCGTGGTGTGCACCCTTGGGTTCTGATTCTATTTTCCTGTATATTTATTTTCTGTCAGGAATTATCTGTGCTTTCGAAAATTAGCTCCAATTATTAATTTGTCTGTATTGACGAAAAAGTCTACATTAAATGGAAGAAAAAGGGTCATAATCGCCGTCTAGGTTTACAGGTAGAAGCTTCTGCTTATCACTGATTCGACCAACAGCTAATTTTCTAGCTTTTTTTTTTTTTTATTCAAAAGTATGACAATTTATTCATACCTGTATAAAGTGTTTTGTTTTAAGGAGGCTGAGGGAAGGGGGTGTTTTTTTTAAATAGACAAAAACACAACACGAAATATTTTACAGGTATGTAACATCCCCCAAACAAACACGTGTTTGTTTGGGGGGTGTTTTTTTTTAAATAGACAAAAACACAACACGAAATATTTTACAGGTATGTAACACCCCCCAAACAAACACGTGTTTGTTTGGGGGGTGTTTTTTTTTTATAGACGACAAACACGAAATATTTTATATATTAGAATGTGTAATTCTTCTTGATTTTTATGGCTTGGAGGAACTAGGCCTAGACTTCCTCAAGTGCGCGCCTATATTTATTATATGTGAGGGGTCTGATGAATAATATATGCTGATTTCAAGGTATCAAGCTGCATCCACATTGAAGCAGCATTCTTTACACAGCATTTCTTTGAAAGTGATGATTTTTCTTACCGTAATGGGAAAACTCAAAAGTTTTTTTCTGGGGGAAAAGCACGAAGTATTTTCAGGAACAACCTAGACACTCTATTTCTCCTTTAACGCAATATTTCTTCTATGCATAAAACAAAAAGAAATCTTGAATTTGATATTTCTTAAGATAGGGGCTTATTGATTTAAACAAACTTGTAAAGGAGGAAAAAAACTTAAAAGTCACTGTAACTACTCAAATGTGCAACTTAAAGCAGCAAATTGCTGATCTTTTCAACTTTTACCCTAAAAAAAATTAAGAGAAAATCAGATATATCAAAATACCGAAACCACAACAATGGTTAGAACACGTTTTTTTTCAACTGGAGGCCTCTTAAGGGCAAAAACTTGCAAATCAATCCAGAGCTGGTAAAGATGGCGTAGCAAGTCTAGATCCTGGACGAACGACATAAAATCCTACTTCTAATCCTTGATAGTTCCAGATGAAACTGCCACCACTGGAACCCCTACTGACTTAATTTTATCACCCCTTTTGACCCGTGACCGTGCACAATGGAATAGAACTGTTTGCCACCTCCTACGCCAGGGAGAAATGCAAACCTAGTCACGTGATTCAAGTACAAGTAAGTGATGCCCTTCAGAGAAAGTCCACAAATAGTAGACAAATTATGTGATTATCTAGGCTATTTCAAGAACAAATAAAGAAAAAAACCTGGATCGTTATGAGAATGCGGCACAACAAAAACTTTTAGCTTATTGCCTCTATCCCATCTTGACCGAACATTGTCGTAAGTTATATCCCAGCCTTGCTTCCACGCACCGCCATCTCGGTTTTCAAATTGAATTTTGCTATAGACATCTTTCATCTGAAATTTAGAAATATAGTCTAAGAGAGGTGATTGTTGTTATTCCTACAAATGGTATAATTCTATTATCTATTTCTAGTCATAGCTCGAGAATTCAACTTCTCTTCTTTCTTTTTTTTTTGTTCTGTTCACACATTTTGGATAATTGCAAAAAAGTGATAAGAGTCTAATCTGAGCTGTTTTATGGGAAATGTGGACCTCAGACCATATGGACGAATATGATGTATAAGGTATGATGCACAAAATTCTTGTCTGGGGCTAAAAAGAAAGGTTTTTGTTCACTATTGAGCAGAGCCCACAGTTCGTAAGCTGAGGGTGAATTATTTAGTCCATTTCAAAGGACTAGCTGAAGCTGTTCCGGCAAGTTTTCTTTTTTTGTGCTATTCCAGTTTCGAGTAGAAAGCTCAGTGGAACAAGCTAAACCGGCAGGAATCAGTATTAATTTGCAGCTTGACTCAAATACAAAAGTAACTAAATTTTCTGGCCTTATCAGCCGAATGACGAGAGGTGAGCATGTAACATTGTAACCTGGTTGAAGCGGAATCTTGTATGTGCTTTCGATCTGTAGAATTGGATAAGCAATGTGGGTCCATGGAAAACGAAATTTCCCTCCCACCATCAATTTTTAGCACAAAGTTAGGTCTGTTCCATTTGGCTTGGGACAGAATACCGCCAGAGTTTTAGTCTCTATCGTTGGAGCCATGAAGAGGGCCGTGGTACATCCAGTACCATCTGATCTTCCTACCGTTAACATTTTAGCAGAAAGGTGAGCATATTTCTTCTTTTTCAAACTGATGTCACAAAAAATTTTCAGCCTGCATTAAAACTGAAGCCCAGTCCTTGGGGACAGATTTCTTGCTACCGTACATTGACTTTTACTGATTAAGTAAATAAAAAAGGCTAGAAATAAAGCTTTATCTAAATTTAGAGCAATCCATATGACACTCCTTGTATTTGTCTGCCAAATTCTTCTATTTTATATTAATCTAACATCGGGTAACATTAGGATAACGAAGGGGTCATACAGAATGTGTCACAAAGTGGCGATAAATTAACCCCATGGAAACTATAAACAATACGGATTCTGCACAAAGAGATTTACTAGTGATCTTGGTTATTTACAACAATTGAGATGGTACCCTTTATTATTTTTTCGTCAAATTTGTCGATTTAACATCAGGTGACATTTAGTATAATATGGTGGTCTCACAGGGTACGCCACAGAATGAAGGCAAAATTACCACATGAGAACTATAAACATTATCTCCACTAAGGGATTTATTAGTGACCTTGTTTATTTTCAGCCGTTGAGATGGTACCCTTTATTATTGTTCCACCTAATTTTTAGATTTAACATCAGGTGATATTTAGTATAACATGTGGCGGTTCTACAGGGTACATCACAGAGTAAAGGCAAATTTACCACATGAAAACTAGAAATATTATGAATTCTGTAACTGGTGATCTCAGGAGCCCTTTAATTTAGACTCTAGACAAAACACGTGATTGTACTTAAGTTATAATTAATCAATAAACTTATTACCCGTAAAGTATTTAGTTGTTAGTTATTTCACCATTAACTAATTATTAACTATTACTAATTAACTAAATAATCATCCTATGATGATATAAATTAACTTAATAATTTTAGAGAAACTCACTGGATGTCAATGGATAACAAACTGGTTAGGATAAAGACCATATTTTCAAGCTTAGATTAGTAATTGAAAAGTATCTGAATTATCAGATACTTTAGTGTCAAATTTTATACATTATGAACAGGTATATGACTCAGCTGATAGAAAATCTTTTAATCTCGTAAAGCTGTCGTAGATGCTCACAAGAATGATGATTTGGGCAAAACCTTGGAGTAAAAGTAAACATTTTTAGATGATTTAGATGAGCAGATGGCTAAAGAAGAAAATATTATTTAAGTAAACGCTTGAGTTACATATTTTGATGATATGAGCAAATTTACGTAGGCTCTGAGTATCCAAGGAACAGAAATATGTTTGAAAATCAATGGTAAGACAACTCAGAAGCTTAGATAAATGAGGATGAAGAAGCAACTTTAAGTAATAATATATATGACCAAACGGATAGGTTCATACCTTGGCAGAATTATCAGTAAGAAAAATGGGTGCACTGAAGATATAAAAAGTTGAAAAGGCTCATGGTATTAATGTGAAGTTGTAAAAAGTTTGGAAGAATGTGAAGAAAACTCTTATTTTCGGTGGGTAGTCAATGGAGGGTGGCAGCCTGTCATTTTCATTTTCCGTGATTTTTCCCTCTTTCTTCTTGCATTCCATGCCAAAGAGCCTTGGGGGTATAATAATCTTGTATGTATATATGTGCTACGTGTTTGAAAACGTTTATATTTCACCTGCATAAATATGATCTTACCTGATATTACCTGATCTTACCATATTACATGATTACATGATCTTACCATATTTATCACCTGATAAATATGGTATAATATGAAAGAAGATTCAGATAGCTAGGGCACGATTTGGAAAGAAAGACCTCCTCAAATATGGAGGGAGAAAGGAACAAGAAAGTGAGTAAAAAACTTGGAATTTAATGGGAGAGTGGAACTCTGTATAGCATGGAGTGGGGGAGGCAGGAGCCTTATTTACGCTGTGATGAGTTGTTAGCAGTAGTAAAACCGGATCTTCCTATAATATAACAATAAAATATATCAATCCAATATAATATAACAAGTACCAATTCTGTTAATTGATAAGGGACCCCTTCAATGTTAAATTTTGTACTAATTAAGCTTCATTAATTAAAATTAAATGACACCATAAAGCCTAACACTTACTTGCAAATCAGCTGTCTTTCTTTCCATTCGGTTCAAAGGACAGTCAACCTCAGCAATTTTACCAATAACTCTCTCATAGAATTTGCTTGGTAGTGCAGCCACATTTTTCAATGCACTTATTTTACCGGATTCTGAAAGTCGCCCAAATTCGTCCTGAATCTCGTGAATTGCAATTTTATTTCTTTGAACACCTTCTTCTAATACAGAGAGTCGTTTGTCTATATCGTAGATAAAATCCAGAAAAAAAAAAATCAAAATCATGGAGGAATATATAAAACTTAAATGACACATTTGCTTGATGTTTCTTATTTATAAATTTGAAGTTGAGATATTTGAATGAGATGGGATAGAGAACCGGCGTTAACCAGCGTGATGACCTTCACTAACTTGGTGCTACAGTCATTATGTAGGGATAGCAACCAAGGGCGGATCCAGGATTTTTTTCGGGGGGGGGGGGGGTTACTAGTTTTTGACTTTTTTCGGGGGGGGGGTTACTAATTTTTGACTCAGTTTTCGACTAATTTTACTGATTTTTACCTAGGTTTTACTAATTTTCGACTTATTTTCGACTCGGTCAAAAATTTCGGGGGGGGAGGGTTCAAACCGGGTAACCCCCCTGGATACGGCCTTGATAGCAACAGTATATTGCATGTTCAAGTGGAGGTAAAGTACTATCAGAATCAATAAAGACCCCTGCCCCTAGATCTGGTTTTCCTATTGACCATTTAGGGACTTCTCCATTTTTTCATCCTTTAGGCTACGCAATAATGACCACTCATTCACCTCATTGGATTTATTAGTGACTTATTCAACTAGAGGTGCAAACACCTTTGAATATTTAAAAAAAAAGCCTGGGGTTTTAACCTCGATTGGTCTTTAAGAAATGTAAAATGCATGATACAAAATTAGATTGATATATATTCTCTCCAGACCAACTCACAAAAAGGAAAAAAAATCCATGCTGTTTGAATTTTTAAGCAGCTACGAAAACACTTTTGCAAACTTTTGTCTCTATTTGTTTTTTCTTTTTCAGCTGCTTATTACGCAAGCTTTATTTTAAGTTATGTTTGTCATTTACTGGTTATAGTGGTTATTAATAGACCGATTATCTAAAAAAAAAAAAAAATTTTAGTTCTCGCCGCCTGGCAATGGCAAAATTACTGATATAAACAGCGTAAGATAACTTATATAATGAAGACTGACAACAATTTTATCTACCAACTGCTAGATGAACTTCTTATTTGTTGTTTATTTTACAAGCTTATTCAATTTGGCTTACAAGCAGCTTTATATATTATGTGTAACATATGATATGTAATATATAATACCGTATGTAACAATAATGTATAATAATAACAATATGTTTGAACACACTCTACATACAAAAATGCACTTGGGGAGTCTGGAGAAAGCGACCTACATAATAAAAACACTTACCATCGCAAACACTTAAAAAAATACACTAACAATGACTCACAAACGATTAATACAGCCCAATGGAAAATCTATGACTGATTCAGATATAATATGTAATATGTGTGTAACATATAAGTATAACATATTATGTGTAACAGACCCTATTTGCTTTTTGAGCAAGCCTGTTTAGTTGCATTTACATTATACACATACTTCATTGTCAGATCATCTTCAACTAATGTATGAAGATCATGACATCCCCTGGATTGATCTGAAAGATAGTTCAACAATTCCGACCTAAAAATCGGAACTTATTCCTCCCACACTAAAAGGGGATTGGTTCTGACAGAAAGTTTTCTCCCAGAACCAATTCCCTTGCAGTTCATCCTCCTAAAATTTTGATTCCTTAGCAAAAAATGACTTAAGGCAAAGCTATACCTACATTTATAAGTCGCACTAGGCACACAATGAAACTAAAAGTTTGATTTTAGATATTTATATTTGTTTCCAGGTAGGTACGGGTCGTTGTTTTACATCCTCACCCTAACTCCAATTCAACAGTTTCAGCAAAAAAAAATAAACTTTTTGGCGTCCACCCGCCCCCGCCCCCAACCACACCCATATTATCCTCATAAACAATTTTCTTATAGTCTGTTTCTTCTTAAATTTTCGCCGCGTAGACCTATACTGGCACCATCTATTCTTTTCATCTATAAGTTTCTTCTGAGGTTTTACAGCTTTGGAGGTACGGAAAAACTTCTTAGAAATATATAGAATACAGTTTGATCAAAACAATCGGCGTAATTCTTGACTATGCCAGGCAAATCCAATACTATGTAATTAGATTAATGGAAAAAAACAATAGTTTCTGGGGCCAAATTCTTAGTACAGAAAATGACAAATTCTAGAACCAAACTCAACATTCTTATAAACTAACGTTTGTTTTGTAATATTTACATTTCTGCAAATGACCACGTTTTAAAAGGGATATTGTTTCTAGCTCACAAAGTTAGGTTCTAAGTTCTGAAAAAAAAAAACTACTTACAACATCAAGGGGTTCTGATGGTTTTCTTGATAAGCCGTCAAATAAATACCAATATGTGAGAAGAAAACAGCCAATGATCACAGAATATATTAGCATATTTGCTTTTATTCTGAGCATTTTCAAGCTGAAATAGAAAATGAAACTGAGAAATAATAAAGCTAATCATATCCTCTTGTTAATAGTTTATACATTTGCTAAGCTTAGTAGGATAACAAAAATCATATAGCTCTGTGTGTGTTTTTTCATGTGAAGTTTTATTTGGTCTCTTAGTTGGTACAGCCTATAGAGGAATTTATTGTATTGTTTTAGCTGCACAGGCTCCCTAGAGATCCACAACTAGACATTTTTCCATGTTTTTTTTCCTCGTTGTTTTTTTTTCTAATAAATTAATTCTCTCTCTAAAAAATTAAAAAAAAAAAAAAAATTCAAATTTCATAATCAAGACAGATAGTTTTCAATTAGAATAATGCAATAAAATAATAGGTGTACCGAGCACCAGCACTTTGGAGGGGGGTAAGACTGCCCTGGATAGAGGAACCAAGAAAGAGAAATAAGAGCTGCATATCTTACGCGTACATTTGCTAGCCTTCTCCTGAGAAAACTAATTTAAAAATTGAAGTTTCTAACTTAAGGGGGGTCCTTGTGATCCCTACCTACAAAAAGCACAGAAAGTTAAGGGCATACCTACATACACGGGAGGGGTAGGAAAAAAGGTGGTTTTAAGTGAGAAATTGAAATAGACTTTTTAGAAAGAATTGAACCTAAGTCTAAAGTACAAATGTAACTTCACTTGTAGACTTATTTTAATCTTACCCCTTCTCATTATTTGGATTAGTAGTCCTTCTCCGTCACAGTACCCAAAAAAGGGCTTTGAAAGCAATTACTTTAAGATTAAAACAAAATCAAATCTAAAATAGAATACAAATGTATATAGTATTTAATAAATTACTCATTTAGGAAAATAAGTCAAGTGGGAAATGTCAAGGTAAAAGTTCTTCCCACTTTCGGGCTTTAGTCAGCGCGCCTTGCAAGAGAAAAGATGGGTAGAGCCGGGTTTAATTAGTTACGGCTCCAAAGGCAATAGAGTCGACAAATTATTGAAACAAAACCAAATTTCAGCATAAATACCTGCACTCCACATTGAAAAACAGGAAATTTTAGAGATTGGAATTCCAGAAATTTAGAATTATTAAACAGTCAACCTAGGGCACTCAAGAGAAGCTAGCAGAAGTTATTAGTTAAATTTGGAATCTCAGCATCAAAAAAAAACTAAATTCATTAAATTTTTTAAGATTTGCCTGATTTTGCAATCACAAATCAGCCAAAAAGATTTTGACTGAATTCTGCCAAATTCAGCTTTTGGCATTGATTTTGTGCAAGAAATTTCCTTTAAAACTAGATCATAATAAGCCTATCCAATCCTAGCATGTTGCAATGATCTTAAGTTGTTTTTTTTTTTCCCTAAAATATGTAAAAAAGTCAAATTATTGCAAAAACATTCAGAAAAGTATTTTCTTTTGTGTTAATTAATTCAAAAAAAAACTTTCCTAAAAATAATATTATAAGAAAAGTAAAAAGTTATGTCAAAACTGAAAGCAAGAAAAAATAAAAGCCTATACTATTTGAAACTAAAAAAAACAGAAATTACTATTAAAGAATAAATAGCACCCTAAAGAAACAGTAATCAAAACAAAGAATCGTATCAAACATAAAGATAGTGGATACTGCCATAGATTATCAAATAAATCCCTAAAGAGAGTATAAATTCAAAAAGATACTAAAGTTTAACTTAAAAAGGACAGAAATCACTCAAAACAGTAGTGTAGCTAATGTGATCCCTTCCCTCTCATCCGTAATCGTATCAAACATAGAGATAGTGAATAATATCAAATAAATCCCTAAAGCAAGTATAACTTCAAATAGATACTAAAGTCAAACTAAAAAAGGACAGCAATCACTCAAAACAGTAGTGTAGCTAATGTGATCCCTTCCCTCTCATCCGTAATCGTATCAAACATAGAGATAGTGAATAATATCAAATAAATCCCTAAAGCAAGTATAACTTCAAATAGATACTAAAGTCAAACTAAAAAAGGACAGCAATTACTAAAAACAGTTGTGTAGCTAATGCAATCCTCCTCCTCTCCTCCTCCCCTCCTCATCCGTAAACGCTCTAAAGATTATTGAGTCATTCGCCTTTTACTGGAAACTTTTGTATTTAAACAGTGTGGTCTAAATTTCCAAAACCCCGAGGAAAAATAAAATATAAAAAATAGCTTATTAATCAAGATGGCTGATAACCACTATTGTAAATAAACTGAACGTTAGATACATAATGATATTGATTCCTGGAAATCTCAGCAATTCAAAATTCAACATTTTATTGAACAAAATGTTTAACTTTCCCTTGTTATAACTATAAAAGGTTAAAACGTGCTTATTTTTCTATAAAGTGTTAAATGACGCAATAACAAAGAGAAGGCTTACAGATAAGGTATGGAGGGTAGCACTTAAACTGCTGTTAGTAGTAAATTCTGTTTGTTTAAGTTTGACTTGGATATTTATTTGAATTCCTACTCATTTTACGATTTATTTCTTCATCTATATCAGTATCCATTATCTCTATCTTTGACGTGATTATTCATTTTAATTTCTGCTCGTTTGGGGTTTCGGATATTCTATAATAATAATTTCTGGTCGTTTTAAGTTTAAATTATAATAGGACTTTATTATAATTCAATCTTGATGCATAAAACGTCGTCTGATTGAGTTTAACGCTCCCTTTAATGTTCTATTAAAATTTCAGCTTAATACATTTATCGTTCTGAGATACTGTAGATACGCCAATTCGACAACCTGAATGTACATAGTTTCATTTGATTTGGTTCAACTTTCTCCTAAATATTGCCCGAAAAGATTCAACTCAAAATGCTTAGCTATCCCTGAGATATTGAAGACACACTATTTCGGCAACCTGAATGCATATAGTGTATTTTGATTTAGTTCATTACTCTCCTCGGCATTAAAATAGAGTTTTAATTTAATACCCTTTACTGTTCATAAGACATTGTAGATACGGTATATTGGCAATCTGGAAGCACTTAGTGTCTTTTGATGTATTTCAACATCCCCTCAATATTTTCTGAAAGTTTCAACTTACTGCGCTTAGTTGTTCCTGAGATATTAGACATATAACTCTTTTGAAAATAGTATATTTTGGTTGAGCTTAACCCCCCCCCCCCTCAACACTCCCTAAAAGTTTCTAATTAATACCCATAGCCGTTCCTGAGATATTAAAGATATGTCTTTTTGACAACCTGGGTGCATCTAATATCTTCTGATTCAGTTCCATACCCCACTCAGCATTCCCTGAGTTTTTCGTAGTAGTAGTCACAAGCAGTACCGTAGTAGCACTCAATAGTAGCATTATTAGTCGAGAGCAGTAGTGGTAGTTGCAAATTAGTAGTCACGAAGTTATAGTAGTAGTAGTCACAAGTAATAGTAGTAGTTGCAAGCAGCAGTAACCTAATAGTTACAAATTCTAGTGGTAGTCACAAGTAATAACACTAGTCACAAGTAGCCTAGTGGTAGTAGTCGCAGAAGTAGTGTGTTGCCTCTGATACATTGGTGATAATCAGTTTAGTCGTACCAGTCTACTGCCATTTACCTCCTACCAACCATGGCTTCCATGCACATCCATTCTTTTCAAATGTATAGAATTTCAACTGGCTACATAAAATTTCAGTTTAAATAATTTGTTTATTTTTCAGTCAATTTCAAATAACATTCTACGTGTGTCTGTGTAGGCGTGGCAACACCATAGGCCTACTTACTTGTGTTAATTTCGCAGATTATAAGTTTGACGTTCTTTTTTAGTGTTCTTTCTGTTCATTGTCCCTTTCATAGGGATTTTTGTTTATTTTTAATTCTACTTCTCATATGAATGGATTATTCCTTCTCTTAAGTTTAACATCACTCTGTACTTTTTGTTGAAAACTTTGTTCTATTAACATAATTAAAAACTGTTTTAAACAATCTTTTTAGATCTCTTTTGCCAATCCTTATCTCTTTTGTTCCTTAAAAACAAAACACGAGCTGGCTGTTTCCTTTTTAATTAGTATTCTTTTAATATTCTGCAACAACGGATTTGACACATGAGGAAAAATCAGCAAAAATAGAAACAGACACATTTGTGAACATTCTTCTTGAAAAAATGCAAAAATTTTGTAAATATGGTGATGCTTGCAAAGATGGGCTGGAAAACTTTTACAGGGTGTTCAAAGAGCTGAATTTGATTATCTAAGTTTAAGATCAAGCCACCTTTGGGGTGTTTTAATCCTTTTCTAAAATTGTGTAATTTCCCTATTCAAATAACTTTTGATAGACTTAAGCTTAAATGTAATAAATTTTACATAATTAGAATCCCCATAAAGAGATGATTTCTTATGACTTAATAAAATAATAAACTCACAAAATAAGTCTTTTATACAGCTGTATTAAGCCAAAGATGAGCAGAAACAAAGTCAAGCAATAATTCAAAGATAAACAAACAAAATTATTAACAATAAATAACAAGACCTCATTTAAACAGAAATTACAATGAATAATGAAGTCTGACCTAATATAAACAGGAATTGGAACAATCAGGAGAAGGGACTAAAGCCCCTAAGCCTTCTAAAGACCAGAGCGTAATGTGTGCTTTGTTACGTGTGAAACATATAGCTTGCATAAGTTAAAGTCTTTGTCCCACGCCGTCCCTGTTATTCTGACTTTTGATTATTTTGAACAAAATGATTAGGTCAAAATTCTATTCAAATGTCTTTTGAGGTTGTACAAAGCAGGGGGGCAGGAAGAAAAGAGACCCTTAAAAATAGCATTAGAACCTTCAATTTCCAATTGAATGAGCCCCCTCTAAAGTTTCAGCATTAACTCCTTCCAGAAGAAGTGGCCAAGTGAGAAAAAATAATACATTGAAGCCGTATTGCTCTTTACTTAAGCATCGGTTTTGTGCTACTTATGAGACATTGTTGCTAAAAAAATAATTGATTCTGGTTACTATTGACTTTGCAAGCTCTTTCCTATAACCTGTTTGAGCTAAAAAAGAAGGTACCTTAAGTCCCCAAATCCAGGATATTTAGGCTAGTCTCAGCTATTTTTGAAAGTGCTATTATTTGAAGCTTGAATGTAGCCAAGGCTTCAAAGTCCCACTTTTGTACTTTGAACATTAATGACCAAATCAGTATTTAACTGAATTAGTAGCACATTAAAATAAATTAGTTCTTTGCTAATTATTTTGAATAACAAGGAATAAGAATCGTTTAATAGCTACATTGTACCATGAGTAAGATGTGATGTATTTGAAATACCAAAATAAAGTTCCTTTCTAAAGATAATTCCGATTCCTTATAATTAAGCTAAATCTAGTCGCAAAAATGAAAAGTCCTTAATCAGCAAAAAGAGAAATTGCATTTCTAGCTTCAGTCAGACAACGGCGCTAGTCGTTCGAATTTTGCTAAGATAATTGTAGCAAAAAAAAATACACTGTATGAAATTTCCAAGGAAGTTTAAAAAACGAAAAACTGTGTGAACTCCTGAATCATCTGAAATATTTTTAAGATACTATTGAACGAGGATTCGCGTCCTGGGGGCACGTGAGCCATTGTCAGGAAGTCCATATAGTGCATCACAATAGAACTAGGGGTGTGAGCGTGATCAATGTGTTTTTTTAATTTTAACACGATTACAGACTTAAGACGGTGCGTACCGTAGATAATCTCGGTCACGATTGTTGTCATTGAAGTGACCCGTTGCTGTACAACTAAGCATGTAAGTTAAATAAATCTATTGTCTTTTTATATGTGTTTGTTTCTCTTATATGTCTGAGTCTAGTCCGATACTAGGTAATTAGTTCGCCAGTCTCCAAGGTAAACGCTCCCAAAGGAATCTGATCTCCAGATAGCTCAAGAAAGAAGAAGCCACATTGGTATGTCTACATATTCAATTTTCTCTCATTAATTGAGAGCGGCGCTAGCCTAGTTGACACAATCTCCAGCGCTATAGGCGGCGCTACAGGAGAAATCTCTATCGCCACGAGCAAATCTTTCCTATTAACACAAATGAGTCTTCAATGGTACAAATGGCACGTGTCGGAAATTGGAGGAAAACTGCGAACTAGTTAGACCGTTTAAAATTTGTAATTCAAATTTAATTTTTGGAAAGATACAGACATATAAGAAAATTGATTAGGCCTATAACCGCTAGGCTACGATAGGAAACCCCTTATATCTCATAGGAGATAATAGCCTACCCCAAAATAGGTTAAGTAAAATTTTAAATTGATATAAACGCAAAAAAAAACATGGACAATCTTAATGAATTACTAATAGTGCAAAAGTTGGTCGCAAAAAATATAGAGATTGCAAAATCTATCCCGGAATACAATGGTCAATCAGATATTGACGAATTTAATATCCAATTGACCCAGTTTGTACAATTAACAAAAACAGACGTTGGAGCGTTAAAAGACATGCTGCTTCTAAGATTAAGAGGCCAGGCCTTAACCTTTCTAAAACAGGTCGAGCATACCATAGGGAATAACGCCAACTTGCCAATAAATACGGTTGATGACTTATTAAAAGCATTCAAAGAGAGATTTATAGAAACCAGTTCAATAAATAAATTAAAACATGGAGTAGTGAACTTTGATTTTTCACAAAATATAAGGGAATATCTTGATAACATACGCATTTCTGTAGAAGCAAAATACGGAAGTGGTTCTGGGCAACTGTATGAAAAAGTCATACTAAATACCTTTTTGCAAGGGCTACCCCCAAAACCATATAGAGTATTAATATCTAAGAATATTCAGACGTTGGATCTTGCAGTCCAAGAGATAGAGTGACTAATTGAAGTTTATAAATTGGTTGATAATCATAATAATGAAAAAATAAGCAGCAGCGGCGAACCACCCGAGAACATAATTGAAAAGGGCTATAAGGCGGAAACAAAGGTATTTCCAAGGGAAAACGCCCATGTGAAAAACAAACAAAAAACGCACTAACCAAATCGGCCAACAAACATCCAATTTCAGCCCATTACCCCGCCGCTACTGCTATGCTAAAACTGCAATCGTGTGGGCCACATAGCAATAGAGTGCCACCAATCCCATACCAAGAAATGCTGTCGGTAATACGCAAAATTACGGTAACCATTTGTTCAGAAGAACAAATTTTTGCACCGGTCGTGCAATAGACTATAATAAGGGGGGATTGCGCCAATCAGTACCTTATAATGCGTACCAAACAAATCTGTATAGCCCTTTCCCCAACAGGCAAATTAATTACAGGCCTGAAAACCCAAATACTCGCCAAGGCCAATATAAGGCGAGAATGCAATATAAAAATCATGAAAATTTGCCGATGATAAATTAAAATTTTACAAGCCAACAGCACTGGAAAACAGCGCCAGCAAACGACACTGACACGAGACATCCACGTTACCACAAGTCGATATGGCGAAGACGGATAGACGTAAATCTTTTAAACGTGCCTACAGGGCCTAGTACGTCTGAATACGTATAACAGGCACCGAGACAAGTAATATATTCTCAGGAGAACGCTTCTGGCCCCTCAGAAACATACATTGGACCCAGAGGGTGCCAGGGATATTTAATAGGTCCAAAACAATACTAGTGCCTTCTTGTAGTGATATTATTAATAAGTTACCTATATTTAATGATTTTTGTGTAGAAAACGTTTACTTTACGGCCTTAGTTGACAGTGGAGCTACTATAAATATCATAAACTCTTGCGTATTTAATATGTTGCCTCTGCACATTAGGCGACAAAAAAACCCCAATAATCCCAATTTAACAAGTATTACAGGCCATAAATTAAATGCAAAAAGGTCAATTTGCCTAAACATAAAAAGAGACAGTAGAACATTCATGACAAATTTTATTATATGTGATAATCTCCCATATGAAGCTATTATAGGGACAAATTTTCTAATGTCTAATAGAATATTATTAGACGTAGCCAATGACAAACTGGTATACCCAGCTAAGGTGTAGGAAAAAATTTCAAACTTAAGAAATCGTGACCTAGGTTACAAAGACAACATACCAGTAAACAAAATTTCTAGTGGTATAATGTCGAAGTATTTTGAGCATCATGTCTCGCAAAGACAGAGCATAATTGGAAATTTGTCCAATTATCCTGAGAGATATAGCAGAAATGAAGTAAATTTAAATAATAACAACATTGAATCTGCGAAAATAAAAATAGGAGATATGCGACAATACAGATCAAATGAAATTAAGAAAATAGTGGAATTGTGGAAAAACATAGTAAAACCTAACGTGAAGCCACAAGATGCCGCAATGGCGCAGCATCGCGCCACTATGAATCTAATAAACAATGATAATAAAGAGAGATATTGCAGATTTGCGATAAGGGAAACACAAATCTCTCCCTAAACGATGCAAAAAGTCCCAATACTACAAATGGTCGAGCCAAAAATTAGCATATTAGAAAAGTTGTTTGCGACACCGGCTGAAATACCCGAAAATCTGTTATGCGAGGACCAGATTATATCATATGACAAAAGTAAAGGTTTTATTTGGGTATCCAATAACCAGGAAAACGATACAATTAAAATTAAAAAGGGGACTTGTTTAGTCCAAATCGAGGTTTTAACGGAAAATGATTTAAATACATGGGAAAATTCTAAACGAAACCTAGTTAACGGTATTAAAACTTCAAATAACGAATATCCTTTGACTAAATCGCAATTTTTAAACAAATTTAAAATGGATCATATTACGTATATGGAACTTAATCAAAAATTATGCTAGTTATTATGTAATTTTAAGGATTTATTTTCTGAATCTGAAGATTATATCGGGCTTATTCAATTTTATAAGAATTAAATTTTAATGACTGGTAATCCTGTAGCAAAACAGCCATACCGTGTGCCATATAAGCACAAAGAGTGGTTAAAAAATGAAATCCATGAATTAGAAAAAAACGAAATTATACGCCCAAGTATAAGTCCGTATAGTGCACCAGTAATCTTAGTACCAAAAAAGAATAGAGATCTTAGACTCGTAGTAGATTATAGGGCTCTCAACAAACAAGTAGTTAGCGATAAATTTCCTCTACCAAGAATAGACGAAATTCTTGACTCAATTTCAAGCAAAAACACAATGTTTACTTCTTTGGATCTTACCCAAGGCTACCACCAAGTGAAAATAGCTGAAAAGGATGTCCATAAAACTACATTTACAGCATCCGAATATGGATCTTATGAATACTTAAGGGTACCATTTGGTCTTAAAACAAGTTCAAGCGCGTTATGTAGACCCCTATTGCACCTGTTGAGAGGATTAAGGAATATAATTCATTTTGTTGATGATATTATATGCGTGGGTGAAAACACTGAGCAACACTTGGCAACTTTAGCTGAGGTGTTCGAGAAGTTCAGGCAAGGAAATTTAAAATGCCGGCCTGAGAAAGTAAATTTATTTCAATCCAAAATTAAATTTATAGGAGTAGTAGTAACCCAGGGAGAGATATCCCCAGACCCTGATAAAATAAAATGTGTTGAAAACCTCAAGCCCCCCAGAACTATGAAAGAATTAAGGGAATTTTAGGACTTACTGGCTACTTTAGAAAATTTTTACGCAATTATTCCCAAATTGCGAAACCCCTCACGGAATTAACCAAAGGAAACTCCCATAATGTTACCTGGTCCCAGGAAGCTCAAACGTCCCTAGAACAACTCAAACAGGTGCTCACTTCTGAACCAATTTTATCACTCCCTGATTTCGAAAACGGAAAATTCATCGTTACCACTGATGCTAGCTCAAAGGGGATAGGTGCTATCCTTTCGCAAACAATCCCAGTAGAAAACCCTAACCCTCTACAGGGAACACCTTAACAAATAGAAAAAGTTATATTCTATTCAAGTAAAACTTTATCGAAGGGCGAAAACAGCTATTCCACCACAAACTTAGAATTACTATCTATTATCTACCACTTGGACAAATTTAGGCATTATTTAATTGGTAGAAAATCTATATTACGATCAGGCCATAAAAGCTTGCAGTACTTGTTCACACTTAAAAATCCCACGGGCATTCTAGCTAGATGGATTATGAAAATCCAAGACCTATATTATAAATTTGAACATTTAAAGGGAAAACAAAACGCAGCTTGCGACTGTTTGAGTAGATATCCAGAAAATGGTCCGTCGGAAAATGAAGAAAATGAAGTTAATGCTTTCAATGCTAAAAGCAAACATGGATGTAAGAAAAACAAAGTCAAAGACGCAGTAAAAGAAAATAAGATTAACTATTGTCCCTTGTCTTTAGAAAATATAAAAAGAAATCAAAAAAAGGACGAAATACGTGTAGCACTAATTGATTATTTTTTGAATGATAAGGCGTTACCGGATAAATTCAAAACTATTAGAAAAGAGATAGATAATTTCTACTATGATCTGCATGAACAAATACTTTGTAGAATTATGACTGCTGAGACAAATAGAAACCAAACCTCGATAATACCTATATTACCACAAAACTTGATAGGGCCTGCATTTGAATATTTTCATTCAGACACAGGTGGACATCTAGGAATTATGAGAACGTTCCATAAGTTAAAACAATACTTTTACGTACCATCGGCACTGACAAAACTTACAGACTTTGTAAATACATGTAAGGAATGTAATATAAGAACAATATCCCCAGCTGACCCAAGTCCTCCACTTGGAAGGATTCCGGTAGTAACATACCACGTTAAGGTCCGTTCAGTCGACCTGTTCGGGACACAAGGATACTTCACTGTTTCCAGCAGAAATAATATTTGTATTCTTTCGGTTATAGATCATTTTTCCGGATTTACGTTTGCAAAAGCTTTAAAAAATCAAGGTGCTTATGCCACAAGTAGGGCATTAGCAAAATTATTTGTACAATTTGGGATTCCTAATAGAATTTTTAGCGAAAACGGGATCAATTTTGTTGCAAAAGTAACAAAAAATTTATTGAGTTTCCTTAATATAAATAAATTGGTGACAGCGCCGTACCATCCACAAGCCAATGTCAAAATATAAAACACGCATAAAATATTTTCGAACGTTCTAAGTATTTATACTAAAGACAATAGGAGCGACTGGGATAAATTCTTACCTTATTTAACCAACGTAATCAACACTGCTTATACCGAAACAACCACAGACAATCATTTTTATTTAATTTTTGGTCTATATTTTAGAATCCCTTATTATTATATTATTTAATCTCGGAAATATTATCACGACTCAGAAGATTATAAACAAGAATTCATAAACAGGATGAGGAAAACTTATAAAATAGTTAGGCAAGAGTTGGAAAAATGTAAAATTAACCAAGAGCTAAGAAACCGACCCAAAGTTAAGGGGAATATAGATTTCAAAATAGGAGACTTAGTTTACCTAAAGATCGAGGCAAAAAAGTAATGAAAAAAACTTTACAACAAATATTCTGGGCCTTACAGAATAGTCAAAAAGTACGATAATGAATATACCTTTAAAATGGAGAACCCCGATAGTGGAAAAACTTACAAGGTGCATGTAAGCCGAATAAAAACAACAACATTTCCAGAGAGGTGGATGTCACATCCCTCTTCTACTCATTCGTCAGATTCGAAAAATGAGCCCCCTAGGTCAAGACTGGCAGAGCTAAAACCCTTTAATTTTAAACAAGATTATTTTGAAAATGAAAGTGATGAACAAAACTTTTAATAATTTTTGTCAATGCAAAATCTAGTTGTTCCTAAGAAGAAATTCATAAGACCAGGACTTTTTCCTAAAATTAAAACGCCAAAAAGTCCAAAAAGTTATTCATCGGCGAGCGCGGGAGATTTAGATTATACAATATCTCCAAAAACCCAATTCTTCCCCGATAGAATATCGACCCCATGTCCCCCCAAAAGATTTCCAGACGATATGGTTTCCCCTGCAACACCGATCGATAGGCACCCGTCTTTGCAGAAGTAGTATTACCGAGTCTTGGAAACCCCTGTTATCACTGTGAATAACACTCCTCCCAAAAAGCTAACCAACTCAAGTCTACAATACGCCATGGATCACATAAATTTCTCACTAAAATTGAGCCACAGTATCTTACCCGAACAGACAAACCCCCAGGATGACCAGCAAGGTCAATATCATGATATAACTGTGTCCAAGGTCAAACCTAAACACGACTGGACGTGGACTTCACGGAGGGAATCTCTATTGCAAAGAATGCCCCATCCCCCTGAAGACATGGCCTTCAAACAATGGAGGAACCCCGCAAAAACTATTGATTCCTCCCAAAGCTCTCAAGAATCTTTCAAATCTCCCGAGTTGAAAACTCAAGGCGAGGACTTAGAGAATAAACCTTCTACTTCCAGAGGAGTAGAAATTTACGATGGAATGGCAGGTGACACCTCAAAGAGGGCCACCTCTAAAAGTCCCACTCCAGATTTGTCGGAAACCAGTTCAGAAGAGTCTGATGGTGAATCAGACCAAAGAGTAGCAAAAGAAATAGGAAAATCTAGGCGGACCTCAGCAGCCGCACACGGGACAAACACGAAATTAAAAGGGCAAGAATTTTTGAAAAAACAATAAAAAAAATTTGACATTATTTCGCTAGACAAACCGAAAAATAAAAAACCACAAGAACCAGCGGATAAAATCACGACACAGTCAGGTAGAACGGTTAAAAAACCTGACAGATGGAAATATCCCTAATTAACGTAAAGACAAATTTCAAAGATAATAAATTTAACGCCATAATAAATTTAACAGTGTGCAAGTAGAGTTAACCAAGTAAGGATTTGATTAAGTTTTAGATGTCTTATTTTTGTTAGTGTTATTTCTATGCCCTTTCAAAGGATAATAGAAAGGTTGGAACAGAAAATAACCAAAGGTAGGAAGCTCGCGGTCGACTGAGAACGACAAGTGGTGTTGGACCAAGTATCGTGAGAAGCCTGGAGAGGAGTCCAAGGCTCATGATTCTTTTGTATTTTTTTTTAACTACAATAGGAATGTACATTTTTCAGTCCTTCAAGTACAAGAAATTAGTATTTTTATGACAATCAGGGCCAGTCAAAACAATACTTAAAGGTTGAATAGAAACTTCTGTGAGCTAAGTTTTCGTTTTTTGGATCAGAATGCTTTGAAAGATAAACAGAGAGTTTACTTTCTTATAGCTCCGAGGCGAAAAAAAAAAAGAAAAAAAAAAAAAAACTTTTTAATTTAATTATATTATATCAATGAAGTATGCTGTCCTACAGCTCTGTGTTAAACATTACTTACAAAGATAAACAGAGACATTAATGTCTTTAGCTCCTTGACTAAAAAATTTTTAATTTTATTAGTTTATAGCTATGACGCATACAATAACAGAGAGATCACCGTTCTATAGTTCGGTGACAAAAATGTTCTTTAATTTCAATGGTTTAACCGTGAAATATATTGTGCTCTAATTTTTGTGACAGATTTTCGCAAGTCAGTCACGTTATATCTTATATATACTGACTCAGGCCTCCTCTACTTTTATATTAAAAATCGACCCAGGTCCAAACAGAAATTGATGTCATCAAAAACAAAAAAAAAATTTTTTACTTATCGTTTAATTTCTACCAATAAGAAGACTGCAAGGTGATGACGGTGATATCTTTACTAATGTTCTTATACATGGATTAAGACAAGGCGAAATCTCCTCTCTAAAACTGGCGTAAGAGTTTTCTAAGATGTATAATCCCTACTGAAACTGCCTTCCACGTTAATATTTGAAAAAAAAAAAAAAATTTTAACTATGAAGAAAATTAATCAAAAGAAAATCAAATATGCCTAACTTGACTTAAAAATTCATAGCTAGCAAACTTAGCTAGCAAAATTCATAGCTAGCTAGCAAACATAGCTAGCATAGCATGACACTATTCATAGCTAGAGCTTGATCTGAATCGTGTTTTGGTCTATTTTTAGGTTTTTAGTGTTTAATCTTCCTTTTTACTTGCCGTGTTGTTCGTTTTTCTTGCTTAAAATATCAGTCAAATTCTTATTTAATTATTCTAATAATCAATTTCGTACTCAATTTTTTACTTTAATTATTTATTAAAATATAATTTATCAATAAGTTATTAATACAAATTTAATTATATCAATAAACTATTTAGAAACTGATAACTTAAGTTAGACTAAGGTTTATGTTTAACTTGAAAAAATTGTGCTTCATTTAGTAACAAACATTTATTTTTGTCAATTTTTTTTCCTGTTTCCCCTTTTTTTTAGTTAATGTTACATTTATTTGAGAAACATGTATATTAAATTATACAATTATGATATATTGACTACCAAAAAGATTTCATCTTGATACCTATATTTCTTCAACCCCATTATACCCGTACAAATTTCAGCCAGTTTTCAGTATATTTTGATAGAGCAAATTTGTTTTTATTATCTTAAGTAAACACTAATAAATAGGAGCTTCGGGTATTTTGAAAAGAATTTTAGTTTTTAAACTTTGAAATTCATTAGGATATACCATTATATCGGGCAGCTTTATAAAAAAAAAAAAAAAAAAAAAAACAACCAGAAAATAAGCGTATAATTATATTAAAAATTTTATATTATTGCCGATTAAAATTGTTTTAGGCATAAACATTGCTCATTAATGTGTTTATTACACGATTAATATATTTACTAATAGCAAACTATTGGTAACTATAACCAAACAACCTATGGGTACGTTTATATGTAGAATTTCACGGCGGTTTTGAAATTATATCTCAATTATAATATGTAAAATTTTAAAACCATTTAATCATTTAAGATATATGGATTGAAACCCTGTGAATGTCTAATGGCGACTAAGTAAAACCCAAAAGGAATTCCCTATTAATGTGAAGGTGTTTCTCGCTTAACGGATTCTAATAAGACTTTAATATAATATATATTTATTTAGTGCTGAAGGATTTGCTCAAACAATAACCTTCTAAAAATATATTGATGTCAGTTCTTCATTATGCTTATATTCTTTGCCAAGCATTAACTGGAATCTACGGAGGCAAGCTTGGAAATCCTGCGTCTAATTACCTTATTGGAAAAGCGAATATGAGGCACCAATGTTGACTTGAAATTACGGAAAAATCCTGAGACTAAGGACCTCTGCATTTCATCCGTTAAACCCGAAACCCCATGAGAACGTCTAAGCCAAGAAATATGGAATACATAAGAAATCTAGTGGGTATAGAGGTCTCCACTCGTCCTTGTTATGTCTTTTTCCCCCATTGTAGTATCGTTTGCGTAAAACGGTGCGGTTATGACGCTGAACATGCGTTTTTTATACAGCACGGACTTGCGTTAACAATGAAGGCATGAAAAAAAAATATCATAAAAGTATACATAAAACTTAATACTGTAGGTTAAATTATGTGTATTTAATATCGATATGTCCATCCTCCAAACAAATTTGACGACATTTCTTTTTTAGTTTTTCATTGTGAGTGCCAATATTGGTGTATTTATTTAATTATGTCTAATAGATTAGAACTTATAACCAAATTAATGCGTGAACTATTGTATATGTATTTACTTCAAAGAACATGTGATTCTGCCGCGCTATTTTTATTACAGGAAAGTAAACAGACACATTGGTCATTAAGCATTACAATAAGCTCCCCATTACAGATACGACCGAGTAGCATCTAGTTTATCATATATCAACCAACGAAGAGTACTAACCATGACTCCAGGCAACTTCATCCCAGCTTCGTCTACGAAAACAACAGCTGCCTTCGATCATCGTTTCTTCGACTATGAACCATATTATGTATCAGGTAACACTATATTTGAACCTCAGTATCAAGTGCTTTAACGAACTATATAATCACATAAATGCTGAGAACCCCATCGATCAGAACATGACAAACGATATTTAACGATATTTGAAGTTGAATAACATTTAAAGACATTTGAAGATATTCGAAGATGAAATTAAAGACTATTTGAAGTTTAATCCTGAGAACTTTATCAATCAGCAACTGATAAACAATATTTGAAGTCAAATGACACTTAAAGACATTTGAAGATATTTGAAACAGAAATTAAAGAAAATTTGAACTTTGACTCTAAGAACACCATCAAGCAGTACAAGATAAACGATATTTAACAATATTTGAAGTTAGATAATAGTTGGAAATGTTTGAAGTTAAATTTAAAGACTATATATTAAATGGGTCACCAGAGTATGACAACAACAAATTTCAAATGTCTGAAATTAACAGATTTACGTAAGAGTACCTTCCTTATAGGAATCAAAAATCCAAAAAATGATATGCTGAGAAGAAAAACCTAAGCACCTGCAGAAGAACGAACCATATCTCAGTTGACCATTAGAAAAGTATTTAACGGTCCTTTCCTAGTTGACTATTAGGGAAAACTTACCGTGTAAAGACAACTAGACTCAAACTGTTCCATGAAGAAACCACAACGTAAGTGCTTCGAAATTTTTCCCAGGACAAAAGGAGTGAAGGACAGTAATTTACAACAGAAGGGTGTAGTACACTAAGGACACGAAAGGTGATCAATAGATGTGAGGCTACATGTGTTACTTCCTAATAACTTTGACAATTCAAATTTAATTTCAATGGTGGAAGTGTTTTAATGTCATCAGTGAATATGTTGAACCAAATATTGTATGTTATAAATCATTTATGTATGTACCACAAGTAGAATTAGGTGTAATATTATTATTTTATTCATTTAACGTTGTTTAGATAGTATTTAGTACGTCATATAGACAGCAAAAAAAAAACTAATGTAAAAGTAGAATAGTCCAAACCTTATTGGAAAAGTAAAAGTAATCAGTGTTAGATATAGAAAAAGAAAGAAAAAAAAAATTTTAGTAGAGTATCTAAACTAGAACCAAAAATCATATGATTCCGTGATACGAAACTTAGATGGTAGCTTAGAATAAAACAAGAAAAATAAATGAACCTTTTTAGAACTCCTGGGGGGCAATAACTAATGATAGGACGTCATTATGTAATGGTACGTGTGATCAGTACCATAAGTCAGTTTCGATGCATTTAAAATACCAAAATAAAGTTCCTTTCTAAAGATAATTCAGACTCCTTATAATTAAGCTAAATCTAGTCGCAAAAATGAAAACTCCTTAATCAGCAAAAAGAGAAATTGCATTTCTAGCTTCAGTCAGATAACGGCGCTAGTCGTTCGAATTTCGCTCAAATAATTGTATCAAAAAAAAATACAATGCATAAAATTTCCAAGGAAGTTTAAAAGACAAAAAACTGTGTGAAATCCTGAATCATCTAAAAAATATTTAAGATATTATTGGACTAGGATTCATATGCTGGGGGCACGTGAGCCAATGGCAGGCAGTCCCTAGAGCGCAGGACAAAAGAACTGCGTTTGGGAGTGGGGTAAATGTGTTTTTTTATTTTAATATGAAGTCAGACTTAAAACGATTAGTACCGCAAATAATTTCGGTCACCATTGTTGTCATTGAAGTGACCCGTTGCTGTACAACTAAGCATGTAAGTTAAATAAATCTATTGTCTTTTTATATGTGTTTGTTTCTCTTATATGTCTGAGTCTAGTCCGATAGTGGGTAATTAGTTCGCCAGTCTCCAAGGTAAACGCTCCCAAAGGAATCTGATCTCCAGATAGCTCAAGAAAGAAGAAGCCACATTGGTATGTCTACATATTCAATTTTCTCTCATTAATTGAGAGCGGCGCTAGCCTAGTTGACACAATCTCCAGCCCTATAAGTGGCACTATAGGAGAAATCTCTATCGCCACGAGCAAACCTTTTCTATTACCGCAAATAATTCTTCAATGGTACAACATTGCTTTCTGGGAATTTCCATTTGAGAGGCAGCATACAGGAGTTCAGCTTAATTTTTAGGGGCGCATGCTTTGAAACTTAAATGCAAACCTTACACACTAGTTCATACCGTTTTCACGGCTGAGTAAAATACAATTATGACAGATTTTCGATTAGCTGTTTGGCTGTTTTTGTTTTTTTTTTAGTTTTTTTTTTATTTTATTTTTTTTGTGCAGACCAGGTTTGCTCTTCTCCTCAAGACCAAATTTACACCCTTTCACTGCTGGGCAAAATCAAATTATCATAGATTTTTAATTAGCTGTTTGGTTTTTTTTTCTGTAGACCAAATTAGCTCTTTTGAGGATGCTTTCAGGCTCTTGTTTGTAACACTAGATAGAAGATTTTTGAAATGAATTTATAGTCCAAATTAACCCACCTGAGGGTACTTTCAAAGCTCCTACCTAAAACCACTTTGTTGTTTGGTCTGAAAAAAGAGGACAACCAACAAATCTTTTTCATATTTGTGACAGGTTGTTTCTTCACATAATATTTGAAGCTCTAAAAGTAGGATGAGGGACCATATGAAAAAGTGAGGGTACTCATAATTCGAAGCGCATATCCACTTCTGAAAATATCAATAAGGCACAGGCAGTCAACAATTTGGAGCTGGTCAAAAAGTTCCTGTTTGTTTTTGCAATGCTTTCTAGTATAGTTGTCATATACCCAAAAAGAAGAAAAAAAACAACAAAGAAGTATGGAGATATGAAACTAAGAGAGGAAAGTAAATAATAAATGAAAAATTAAATAAAAGAGGTGAGAAAACGAGGATTTTGTCAGCCAGTGGCAAAACATGAAGACGAAAAAGAACAAGCAAATATTTCGACAAGGGCCTCCGCCAAGTTGTCTTCAGTGCAAAACCAAAAAAGAAAAAAAAAATCTAACCTTTCGAAGTTTATCCGACAAAAAGAGAACAGACACTGAATAAAAGCCAGGCAGGAATCAATGAAAAAGGATTTACCAAAATGATTGAGCAAGATTTTTTTTGGCCTTGCAATAGTCTTAGGTTGTCTGTAATTTCGGTTTTCATTAGATATGCAAATATGTTCTCTTAAATTAGACTGGGCGAAAATATTGATTGATTCTTTCAATATTAAATTGTCATATATTGGGCTTAATGAAATATCTCCGGTGTCTCTATTTATGGCCAAATTTCGGTTTACATATTTTTTTTACCTCAATTACCTCTTTAAAAGAGTGTGGTAGGCCATTTACAATAGATATTAAGTTGCCTCCTCAAAAAGAACCAGATGTGTAGGATTTTCAAAGATATGCAGAGCCAAGGCAGAATCAAAGTTGTCATTTTTATTTTCCAATCTCAGGGACTTGTCTAGCCTATTGAAATTTTGTGTTCATGCAAACGTTCACCAAGTTGTTGATGGGTCCTACCAATGTAAAATTTCCCGCATGAACACGGGGCTCTGTAAACACCACTACCCAGTACAGGGTCAGTTTTATCTTTCCCTGAGTTGAAAAAATGTTCAACTTTCTGTCCAGTTTTGAAAGAAACAGAGATATTACATTTATTTAAAAATTTTTCAAGTTCATCGCTAAATTTTAAGATGTATGGTAAAGTGGTAAAAGTTTTTTTCTCAATTACCGGTATAACTGAATCAAGGGGGATGGGCTCCCCATTTTCTTGTTTTATCTTTTTTAATCGTATATCTATGATATTTTCAATAGGGTTTTAGGTTAGCCATTGCAGAATAGAATATCTTTGAAATAATTTAATTCGGAATTTACATGATTACATGAACAGGTTTTTAAAACTCTGTTGACTAAAGAGATTATTACCCCACTTTTCACAGAAGGGGGGTGATTTGACAAGAAACGTAGATACCAATCATTATGGCTTGGCTTTTTGTATATAGAAAATTCAAGACTAGGAGTATTTTTTACAATCAAAACATCCTAGAAAGGCAGCTTTCCTGAATCTTCTGGTTCCATTTGAAGGAAATTTCCATGATTTGAAGGAAAATTATTTTATTTCCAATCATTTTAATACATTATCCAGGTAATCCAATATATATCAGATCAAAAATGCTATGGAGACAAGTCTCAGCTTCATGAGAATTTCTACCTTTGGCCTAATAATCTGCTCTTTAGGATTGTAAGCACTGGCAAAGCAGTTCCCAGAATTTGAGCCAGGTTTTAAAGCGACTTCAAACCACCCTCCAAAGATATATCCTTAATCTGAGTTGTGTGTCTGTTCCTGAAAGTCTTATTCACCTATCTCACCATCCCTCTAAGTAGCCAAAAAGCTGTTAAACTACAATGTCAGAGAAAATAACTGCACTAGGGATGTAATCAAAATATGGACAAAATTACAATCACAATCTGAACACAAGCAAAACCCATTTGTACTAAGGCTAAAATTGATTATATGGAATTAGTGGTATTTTCATCTATAGAAGAAATGATTCTAAGTATTTTTTGTGCATATTGATCTGCCAAAACAGCCACCGTAGGTGGCAGTATTAGTACCTGCCACCACAAGTGGCACTACACTAACAACTGAGCAACACTATATCTAGTCTAGAGTAGTCACTAAATTATTTGTCAAGTATGTTTAAATTAAAAAGTGGTATAATTTGTTAAAAGTTTTGGAGGTGAAAACTGTTGTTACAGTGGATACTTTATGCTTTAGTATGGGAAAGGTGTTGTTTTTCTTTGGTTTGTTGCAAAAGCATCATAAAAAAAATCATAAAATAAAGGAAGTTTTATGTGAGAAACAATTATTGGTAAATTGATTTTGTAAGACCAAACAAATAGACTATTCAATACTATTTCAGAATACAATAATTACTGTCCTTGCAAATTTATTCAAGCCTCTCCCCTCCCCCCCCTCTAATGGAGGGGGTGCTGATTTTTTTTTTAAGATTTGCTTTATTGGGCCTTACAAGCCAACTGATGAAGGGAAGTGAAGTAAGAACATCATATCACGCAAACTGACTAAATTCATGATTTTGGGTTATTACCCTAAATTGCCACTGCCAGCAAGATAAGTTGGTGATGACCTCACGTAGATTTCTTGCTGGCGGTTGTGTGAAAACTTCAGTTAAAGTTAAATTTCCAACTGAGCTTCTAGTCAAAGTTTGCCTAATCTTTGTTGACGCCAGCTTTAAATAGGTCTATAGTGGCTCCCTGGACTGTCTGTTATGTCTACCCATTCCATAGTGGCACTTCTCTAACACTGAAAAAGCTTTGCAACTGTATTATTTGAGACCAGGCAAGATAGAGTTTTTTGCTGTGGCTACTTGTTTTACTACCTGAAGGTGGGCAACTTCAAAGTCTGTACACGTTGTTCATACAGTGTATTATGCAGCATAGGGACAAGTTTCGTTGCCCTTCTCTGTACATTCTCTATGGCTTCTGCATCCATTTTGTATTGCAGGGGTGCTACTACCATTCGAAATTCAAGATGAGGGCAAACTAGGGCTGTATAGAATTTCTTTACCACATCTGGTTTTCTTGTGACGAATGGGCACTTAATTAGTCCAAGGGATCGGTCAGCCTTAGCAACCTGCACTCAAGTGTGGCAATGAAATTTCAATTGGTTATCAATAATAGCTTGTAGGTCCTTCTCTTCACTAACTACTTACAGTTGTTTACCTTTAATAAAACAAGTATACTGATGGTTATTATGCCCAAGATGCAAAACTTTGCATTTTGAACTATTAAATTCCAGCACCCAAGCAATGGACCAGTAATGCAGACTATCTAAATCTTATTGTAGGTGAAAGATCTCCCCTTCAGTTTCAACAGCACTAAACAGTTTAGAATCGTCAGCATATAAGGTAAGGGGGTTTTTCAAGTTAGTTGTGTAATCATCGATATATATGCTGAACAGAGTTGGTCCAAGAATGGTTCCTTGTGGAATGCTACTTAAGACAGGAGACATGGTTGAGCAGGTAATGCTGTCATTATCTTCATACATTACAACCTTCTGAGACATTCTAGACAAAAAAGCCTAAATCCACAGAACAACATCCTCCACTACTTAATAGGCACTTAATTTCAGATTTGGTAAGTGTTCTACTTTATCAAATGCTTTTGCCTGATCAAGCAGGAGAAATTCTATGGGTTTACCAGTTTCCAAAAGGTTTGTAACAATATCATAGATTGAATCTAGTTAGTTTCATCAGACCTGCCTTTACAAAACCATGTTGAGTATCAATAAATAATCTGCTACTCTCGAAATGGTGCAAAAGAGCATCATTGACAAAACCTTTAATAATTTTGCATATCACTGAGGTAAGAGTAATAGATCTGTAATCATCTGCACAGTCCTTGTTTCCTTTCTTGAAGATTGGTTTGAAGTTTTCTTGCTTCCAATCTTGGGGTAGTTCTTTCCTTTCACTGGACATGCAAAAGATGGAAGTAACAGCATTTGACATGTACAGGGCAGTTTCTTTATAAAGCCTTTGGTGAAGTTTATCTGACCCAGCTGCAGTATTTGCATTCAGGTTTTTTAATGTTTTGCAAACATCATCATTGGTAAAGGTAACAGGTGGCATCTGTGAGGTCACATTGACAGTGGAAATAATGAGAGGAAGAATGTCTGGTGGTAAATTAGTGAAATTTGGGCAAAAACATACATTCAGACAATTTGGAATCTCTTTTATATCAGAAATAGTGCTGCTATTAGGCTGTTTCATGTTAGGTATAGCTCAACAGGATGGGTTGGTTCTAGATACATACTACAGAAAACTTTCAGGATTTATTTTAGAGTCAGAGGCAATTCAAGTGCTATTACTTTTTAGCTGCTGTAATTGCTCAACTTGACCCTCCCCCCTCCTCCTGAAAAAAGGGCCTGATATAATTCACTGATTTTTTTTTTCAAATTGACTTTATTTGTCATTATGATCCAACTAATAATTATGACCTATTAGTGAGATTGTTTATGATTGTGATTTGATTTGTTGGTGCATCATGTTTTGCATTTATAAACATTTTTTTCATAACAGATTTTACAAATTTAATTACATATCCACAGAAAAATAAAATATCCTTGCAAGGCCATATCCAGGGTAGGGGAGGGTACTTGAATGGGGGCGCAAATAATATATTTCTTTTTTCTATCTGATCTACATCTTATAACACAAGTGTATACAATTATTTACCCTGTACCTAATCTACTAAAATTAGCTTATTCAAACATTTTGTCACTATATAAACAGGATCAATTATAAACAGAATCAAAAGTATTAGTGACCTTTTAAATAAAAAAAAAATGTTTTGCTGCAGAAAAGTTCTAATTCCTATCATTTTGAGGAGCAAACCAAAATTTTTGACCCAAACAGGGCCATTATGCAATTGAATGAAAATTTTGAGAATACCAATCAATTTATAATTATTGACAAGTAATATACATAGCCTATAAGTGATCACTGAAAAAAAAGTATTAAAAAAAATCAGTGCTTACATTTTTTTTACTGATTTTTTTTTTCAAACTGACCTTATTTGTCATTATGATTTAACTAATAATTATGACCTATTAATGAGATTGTTTATGATTGTGATTTGAGGTGTTGGTGCATCTTGTTTTGCATTTATAAACCTTTTTTATAACAGATTTTACTAATTTAATTACATATCCACAGAAAAATAAAACATCCTTGCAAGGCCATATCCAGGGCTGGGGAGGGTAATTGAATGGGGGCCAAAATAATATATTTCTTTTTTCCTATCTGACCTATATCTTATAACGCAAGTGTATACAATTATTTACCCTGTACCTAATCTACTAAAATTAGCTTATTCAAACATTTTGTCACTATATAAACAGGATGAATTATAAACAGAATCAAAAGTATTAGTTACCTTTTAAATAAAAAAAAAGTTTTGCTGCAGAAAAGTTCTAATTCCTATCATTTTGAGGAGCAAACCAAAATTATTGACCCAAACAGGGCCATTATGCAATTGATGAAAAATTTTGAGAATACCAATCAATTTATAATTATTGACAAGTAATATACATAGCCTATAAGTGATCACTGAAAAAAAAGTATTAAAAAAAATCAGTGCTTACATTTTTTTAAGTAATCAGTACTTAAAAAAAATTAGTGATCACTGATTTTTTTTTTTTAATTGACTTTATTTGTCATTATAATCCAACTAATAATTATGACCTATTAATGATGTTGTTTATGATTGTGATTTGAGGTGTTGGTGCATCTTGTTTTGCATTTATAAACCTTTTTTCATAACAGATTTTACTAATTTAATTAGCCTACATATCCATAGAAAAATAAAATATCCTTGCAAGGCCATATCCAGGGGGGGGGGGGGTACTTGAATGGGGGCGCAAATAACATATTTATTTTTTCCTATCTGATCTATATCTTATAACACAAGTGTATACAATTATTTACCCTGTAACTACTCTACTAAAATGAGCATATTCAAACATTTTGTCACTATATAAACAGGATCAATTATAAACAGAATCAAAAATATTAGTGATCTTTTAAATAAAATAAAAAATGTTTTGCTACAGAAAAGTTCTAATTCCTATCATTTTGAGGAGCAAACCAAAACTTTTTACCCAAACAGGGCCATTATGCAATTGAATGAAAATTTTGAGAATACCAATCAATATATAATTATTGACAAGTAATATACATCGTTTATAAGTCCAAAAGCTATCTAAAACCTATATGATTTCCACCCACTTTCAGAAATCAAACTCCCAAACAATACTGCATTTGCCCTCAATTTGTGCACAGTTCATACACAACAAAAGGCTATTATGTAGAACGCAGTGGCATATATATGATGGGGTTAATGGGGCCATTCTGTAAAATTTATTAAGTTTTTTTTAGTTTAAGGAGTTTATCCCTCATATAACAGAAAATGCTGGAACAAGATGGTGAACAATATGTTTCTGTTTGCTTTGTTAATTGATCTTTCCATCAGCACAGCATTTTAGAAGCCTAGTAAAAACCTGCTGATCAGCTATTGCTAGTCAAGACCTCTGCTCAACCTTCATCAGTGCAAAAAAGTAAAAATGTTCAAATAAAAGTCCCTAGGAGAATATAAAAACAAATAGACATAAAAAAATTAAACTATAAAATTAAAATAGCCTAAGCCCGCTCAAAGCAATAGTGAAAGGGTAACTAAATTAAAGCATTAAACATTGAATGGCTATTCAAACTTGGAAAGTTGATTTTGCATAAAACTTTTTTTTTATGTTTCCCAGGTATATTAGCATCATAAATCAGTTGAAAAATAAGAGCTTGTGAATAAAAATAATATAAATAATTTGAATTTATAAGTTCATTATAAATGAGTTTAGGTAAGTTTCACTGGTGTCTCTATTAGGGGCAAGGGCAACTATCTCAAGCAAGGGTGTAGCAAAGATTTTTGCCAGGGAGGGGGGGGGGGTAAAAAACAAAATTTTTACAAAACATATCAAAAATTTGTTTATATTCAGTTTTGTTACTTTTTGTAAGTCCTAATTATTGTTTTTCTTGGGGGGGGGGGGGGTCAGACCCAGTACCATCCCCTACCCAGGATATGCCTTGCAAGGATATTCTATTTTGCAATGGATATGCCATTAATTTAGTGGACTCAGTTATGGAGAAAAGGATTATAAAGGCATAACAAGATGTACCAACACCTCAAACCTTAACTGAAAGCACCTCATTGCTAGGTGAATAGAAACATTTCACTGTTTTATGCTTAATTCCCAAATTGAGTGATCCATTAGAAAAAATTTAAAAATAACATAACCTCAATGTAACATTTAAGGGTCTAAACCAAATAGAGAGCTTTTTCAACTATGGGAAGGATAGAACTAGCCCCACTTTTGGTAGTAGTACATACAAAATCCCATGTTCTTTTGGTTGTTTCTGTATGGGAAGGAGCCACCAACAACTGGGAGAGAGGTTATCAGAACACAGAATTGTCAATAGGCAAAGTTTTGAAGCAATGCCCCAGACCTGAAATATTTTACTCTGCCTTGGCTCAGCCAAAGGATTTAAGCCATTTTCTCCAAGAGAGAGGGAGGCAAAAATACCCTTTTAATCTCCTGCTTGCAGAAGCTGCCTTATTGTTTGCTGTACACTTTAATAATTTAAAAAGAGTGCATCAAAGCAACAAAATAAAACTTATTTATAAATGTATATTTCCTTTTATATATCTAACTAGGTTCTGTACTTTAAGATCAATCTCACAGAATAAGACAAGAATTCCCTTGGTCACTGTCTGCTCAAGGCTACTACTTCTCTTATTTAGCTATTGCCTGTACTTTTACTTTGTAAGAACCATCCTGAATTTACCAATTTTTGAACTTAAGTTGGATTTCTTTTAGCATTTTTAAGAATTGAAGATTTCTCAGGACTTTCAGACCTTTTCTTATTTTATTGCTGATTTCAACAAGGAAAAGAATCACAGTAGAAAACTAACAGTTGACATTTTGTGTGTCTTATCTGTACTTCTTCTTATGGCACATTGAGGGTTTTGGAAATTCTAAAGACAGCTAATATTTGAAGTTGGCAAATATGTTATATCATAATTCACTTATAAGCCTAGAATTGGGGCAGTTTAGAAGAAAATAAGCTAAGAAAGCAATTCTTACTTCATAATATGTACAAAATTGTATTCAACACATTTTGACTGTAATTCCACTGTGCTTTACCCCAAGTCCCTAATTGCCCCACCCCTGATGTGCAAATATATAGCCCAAATTATATATTTCCTATGTGTCATTCTTGTTTCAACCCATGTAGGGGAGAGAGGGGCGAAACCACACGGGGGGGGGGGGCCTCCATACATTTGATCTCTTGCCTAAAGTTTTGAGCTAATTCCATTCACAAAATTCCCACTAGATACCCTTCATGTAATGAAAATTTGGCACAAATTTTAAATTTTTGATAAAAGAGACAACCTAGAAAAGAGGTAATGAAGTTTTTATATGCTTGCTGGAAATCCTGACACATGTAGTCACTGTCAAATATTTTCTAAGTTATTGTAGCTCTTGGGCTGTAACATAGTGGAATCAGACAAGGTATGCCCCTGCTATCTGCATGGCAATTTTCATGAGTAAATATCAGGCCATTATCTACAAAAAAAAACTACAAATCACATCAACATGGGGCAACTCAGTACACTTTTTTGGGGGCGGTTCTGGACACTTTTTGTGATCTCCTGTTTTGCCTTGTACTGACAGAAGTTTTTTGTAACTTGGAAAATGGAACTATATGTAGTTGGAAGCAGAATATTGGTAAAATTGATAGTGTTCCTGTTGTGCTATAGAGGACCTGAAGTGATATATTTTTGCCTATCAAAGTTTGTTTTCAACATTTACACTTAGAAAAAAGTTACCCCTTGCCTTACAGCCTAGCGTATTTAAACACAATTATTCCGCGTAACAATCTTTGTCTTAGATAAAATTCATCCAAGATTAAGTCTGCCTGTTTCTAAGATATTTTTTTCCAACTTTGAGATCCTGTGTTTGAAATTGGACAACATTTTCCATGATTGGAACATCAAACTTGCATATGGCCCTAACTCCTGAAAGCATCAGACCAGATCCACAAGCAAAACTGAAAGTGGGTCCACACAAAAACTCGAGAAAAAGAACAGATATGCAAGAAAAAAGGCACTAGAAGCAGAGACTGAGCTAAGGCTTGCTAAGAAAAAGAAGAAGTTGCTATAAAAAAGTCAAAGGTTTCATTCAATGCTGACAAAACTAGAGATGGCATTTCAGACATAGATATGCAGCTCAACAACAAGTCTTTACATAGTGGAAGTATTAGTGAGTTTGAGATTGATGAGGAATTATTTTGTAGAAATTTTGTGCTTGTAAGGTTTATGGTGGGAAAGAAGCAAAACTCTGCTGTTTACTATCTTGGTGAAATAGAAGAAATAATTGGCAGAGCAGCAAAAATACACTACAGTACCTGTGCAAGTCTGGTGGGAATTTCATCTTCCCTGAATATCGAGATTGTGTAGAAACTGACTTTTAGTAGTGACTGGTTTCACTCAGAGGAACTGAGTAAACAACCAAAGCCCTTGTATTTGGCTATGATTTGGCCAAATTTCCCATAACATAAATGTAATGTTGCATTTAACTTCTATATTATCTGAATTAAATGTAATGCTATCTGAATCTATTATTACAAGCATTGATTAATGAAAGTCTGGGAATGCCCATGTGTTTACAAAGTCACCCCCTGGTTGGGGCAACTTTGGACACTTGAAGAGGTTACACATTTTTGGGTCTCTCCAAGAAATGACATGATGGATGTCATTGAAAAAAATCACCAATAAAAGTTAATAATTGAGTAATATATTTGTGTAAAAATTAAATTTGTATCTTTAAAAATTTGCCTTGTAGGGGTCAAAATCCTCAAAATGTATGGTTTTGCCCCTTTCTCCCCTATCCAAAAATAGAATCAACTGTGACAAACTCAAGAAATGCAAAAACACAATGGAAATATATAGGGTATCACAATTTGGGTTAAATATTTGTATATTAGGGGGCTGAGGGTGAAGTCAGGGGAGCAGCTCTGGCATTTTTACTGAGGGTGGGGCAAAAAGGGTCCATATCCAGATAGTCAAGGGACATGGGCTATATAAGTTTTTTCTCTAAATTATTGGGGGTTGCCTCTCCCCCTTGCCCCCTGAAAATAATGCCCCTGAGTGGAGTAGAGTTAGACCTACAGTCAAAATGTATTAAATAGGCCTACAATTATTATGTATAGTATGAAGTTATAATTGTTCTGTTAACATGTTTCCTTTTAAACAGCATCAATTCTAGACGTATACCCTTATATAGCCAAAGACAGAAATGGCAGTAAGCTAATTCAAATGTAGGCCTACATCAATGCTTATCCTAATTTGCTTTGAGCTAGAGACCTGAGTGTCAAACTTCAATCAAACTTTCAAAACAGACATCCACCATATGGCTAATATGGGAGTAAACTTCATTTGTGATGCAAATTGATGTTATATTTAGATTGAGGATGCAATTCTAAGTGTATATTTGCACATTAAGGGGGTGGGGGTATATATTCTATGAATATATAGATCCTAGAAAATTCATGAATTTCTTAGTAAAAACTGGAAAACAAGAAAAGAAGATAAAGGCTCTCCCCCAGCAAAATGTGCTAACTAGGATTATTCTGCATATATTGGAGTAATGATTGTTTTCTTAATATGTTTCCTCATGTCAAGCTGGACTCCTAGGCTTAAAATGCTGGTTGACTGGTTGGCTAATTTAATGATTTGTATATGTATACACTGTCAAATTAGTCACCTGGTGGTATCCCTTTCAAAATAAAAGATGTATATCCTTTAATGTTGGTATTGGTGATGAAAGTATAAGAAATGTAAGCAGCACTAGTTTTCATGAGGAAGAAATATGGATGGGGTGCTAGCCAATGCTGATTTGGCTATGAACTTTTCAGAAGTGTCATGGTTTTTTTTTTTTCATTTGTATGGCTACATTGGTAATACCAATCTCCTGAACTAGCATAAATAGACCTTTCACCAGGATTTTTAGACTGGACAAGGACAACTCTTGGTAAAATTTTACTTTAGCAACTTTTGGCTATCTTGGAAAGGGGTTAGGTTAGGAAAATGAAACTTTCAGGAATGGGTCTACAGGCTAAAGTATGGGTAAAGTTCTACAAAATCATATTATTGAGTTAGGACTAAAGTGAATACATTATTTGATGCCTTTTTTTATGCTGATTACGAATATAATAATCATTTTTATTGGAAATTAATTTCAGCCCCCCCCCCCTATATAGGCTATACCTAACCTAACCTAACCCTGAATTGGCATATATATATATATTCGTAATCAGCATAAAAAAAGGCATTCAATGGTGTATTCACTTTAGTCATAACTCAATAATATGATTCTGTAGAACTTTACCAAAGTATGTCCTGGGAAGATATTTTGGAGTACCTACCTCCACTCCTTCTCCCTCTAGAGGGCCCTGACCTTCAATGACCTTTCAAAATCTATGTGTTATAAAAGTGAAACCTTGCAAAATAAATCTTCTGCTTAAATGAAGTACAACACAATTGCTTTTGGCTTCACAACTTTGCTCAATCCTATTTTATAAGGTTTTAAAGACATGCAAATACATTTCCAAAATTTTGAAAAAAAAACATCCATATGGCTTAAAATTCTACTCAAATAACAGGAATTGCATTTTCAGGACTAAACCTAGAGAAAAAGAAACTGATAACTGAAAATTAAGATAAAATACAGTTTTGTCAAAATTTCAATAGGTCTAGGCCTACATGTCATGTAGGCAAATTTCAGGACCCTCTAGAGAGAGAAGGAGTAGAGGTAGGTAATTCTACATACCTTCCTGGGACATAACTGAGCCTGTAGACCCATCCCTGAAACTTTTATTTTCCTAGTCTAGGCTAACCCCTTTCCAAGACAGTCAAAAGTAGCTTAATTATAATTTTAACAACTCTTTGTTAATATAGCATTTCCGGTAAAATTCTACTTTAGTTACTTCTGACTATCTTGGAAAGGGGTTAGGTTAAGAAAATGAAACTTTCAGGGATGGGTCTACAGGCTAAAGTATGTCCTGGGAAGATATTTTGAAGTACTCACCTCCACTCCTTCTCCCTCTAGAGGGTCCTGACCTTTGATGACCTTTAAAAATATGTGAGGTATAGAAGTGAAACCTTGCAAAATAGATCTTCTGCTTAAATGAAGTACAATAAAATTGTTTTCAGTTTCACAACTTTGCTCAATCCTAATTTATAAGGTTTTAAAGATATGCAAATACATTTCCTAAATTTTGAAAATAAACTATTTATATGTCTTAAAATTCTGCTCAAATAACTGAAATTGCATTTTCACAGCTAAAACCAGAGAAAAAGAAACTGATAATTGAAAATTAAGGTAAAATGTTGTTTTGTCAAAATTTCAATTGGTATAGACCTGTCATTTAGGCAAATTTCATGACCCTTTAGAGGGAGAAGGAGTGGAGGTAGGTACTTCAAAATACCTTCCCGGGACATACTTTAGCCTGTAGACCCATCCCTGAAAGTCTCATTGTCCTAACCTAACCCCTTCCCAAGATAGCCAAAAGTAGCTAAAGTAGAATTTTACCGCATTTCCTTCAGAAGAGCTGCTCTCCTAGACTGTGTCATTATTGAAAACTAAAACCTTTGTAGGCTATGCAGTAGGCCTAGCAACAAACTACTTCCAATCCATTAAAACTTCCTTAATAAGTACAAGGACAAATTTTCCGTGAGCCAATATAGTAACGTCAATGAAGTTGCTTTATAGCGTGTAAGGATTTCGTTGATTAAATTTTTACTATGATGAACCTCGATTTCTCCTCTTGGATGATTGCCGTCTTTTTCACACGCTTACATATATTCAAAATTATTGCGCATAAACACATTAAAAGACAGCGAGAATGCTAGTGCCGAAACAAATTTGGCCAGTATTTTCATCGCTAAATTATCGAAAGTACACAAGAAAAAAATTTCCAACTCCATGAGTATTGTGTCCAAGCCACATCTTTTGCTATGAAAATCAAGATTTGTGAATGAAATAAGCTATTCCGTCAATTATTGAATCAGGATTCAAAGTGTACGCAGCTGGCTTAAATCAGATATTTCATGACTTTATTAGTAAACTCTTTTTTTACTACAGAAATTGTGAAATATTTTAAATTTTGGCTTTGAGCCTGTTTTGTAATATTATCCGGTAAATCTGAACTCTTTTTGGGACATTGTATTTTGATCTCCTGGGTTACTGATGACGCCAACCTGGCCCCGCCCACAGACTTCTCTTTTGCCACAGTGACCTTTTTTTAAACGAATACACTGACATATTATTAAACGAGATTGGATGCCATTATTTATACTTTGTTGCTAATTCACTGTTTACGGTGATCGCCACTGTTTACATGGGCCTGTGTCGTGCTGAAAGGCACGAGTATTTGTTTCAACAATAAGATAACAACTGGGATGTTTTAGGAGTTAGCTAATTTGCGGATTATTGTTACATTTATGATGGAAAAAATAACCCAGTTCAAATTGAAAGAACTTAAAGGGCTACTGGTGTCAAATGGTGGAAAACTTGATTCAATTTTAGCTGAACAAAAGGCTCAGTCTGATGCGCAAACCCAATTGTCTGAGGAAATTGAACTTTTGAGATCTGAGGCTACGGAGCGTGAAAAAAGGATCTCGAAAGATCCTCATTACTACTACAGACTGAAAGAACTAAGAATCTTGAAAAGCAATTGCTCTTCCTAGATGTTAAGGAACGCAGCACGAATATGATTATTCATTATCTTCCTACAGAGGCAAATCAGCCTACTGAAGAAACAGCCAAGAAATTGCTGATAAATTCTCTCGGAATTAGAACTGCAGTTCATATCGTGAAGTGTTTCAGGCTCCCGGTACCGAAGCCCAATTCATTTATTACAGATCGTCGAAGTCGTAACAACCATATCGCCCTAGGTCCTGTCATAGTCAAATTTACTAGTGAAGCCGATTCTCAGTTTCTCATGCAGTGCGTCGGTAAACTAAAGGGTTCGACCATACGGATTTTCAAAGATTTGCAGTCCACACTGAATTGCATATGAAATAAACGTTTGGCAAAAGCTAGGTGCATGAAGGATCTTGGTACGATAGTAAAATCACGAGTTAAGCACCGTAGTACGGAAGTATGGCTTAAAGTAAAAAATGCTGATTCTTCGCCCTGTTCGAGAGATCACGATAGTGTTTCGTTATTTGAGTTTCGGGTTATTTTTCTTTTTTTTGTTTTGTTTTGTTCCGCAATAGCTAAAAGAAATTGGGGAAATGTTTATCTCACTTTTTCCCTTCATTCATTTATTCTTCATTTATTCTTGTTCTCTTTTTTTCTTTTTCTTCTTTGTTTGCTTCAAGAAGAAAAAGGTTTAGCTCTGCTGCTGTTTTCTTGTCTCTTACAGTTACGTCATTAATTCGATTGATGCGACGTCTACAACCTTTATTGTCTATTTACATGTCGGATCGGAGACTCATGAAGAGATATCTTGGCTGGTAAGTTTTAAATGAAAATTTAAATATGGTTTGGGTTCAGACCAACCAGCTGGGTGCGCTGGAGGATTCTCTAATGGATTTGAAAATACTTTTATTGGATTATGGTAATTATGTTGAGAATTACGATAATGCGTTGAATCTTCTTCCGCGAACAGTTTATTCAAGTCCTAGCAAAATTAAGAAAAAAAATGAATCCAACTGATCTGAGGTTGGCAACGATTAACTGCTAAGGTCTACTATGCATGTTAGATTATCTATAATCATTTTTGCCTTCGGCGGAGATTGATTTGGTAGGTATACCAAGAACGTTTCTTGATTATATTTCTAGTTTATTTGTATCTATGAGTGGATATAATTTTTTTTAGTAAGGTCCGTACTGACGTGGAGGTCTTGCTTTTTCTGTAAATAGTAGTATACCGGTTTGATTAATTAGTGAGTTTAATTTGTTTTATGAAGAAATGGTTTTTGAATTTTTGCATGTAGAGGTAAATTTAAATTTTAAGTCAGTCCTGTGTTCCGTAATTTATCATCCACCTAGTTGTTCTGCAAGTGGATTTGTCCAAAAATTAGATGCATTTATTCAACAGCTGAAATCAAAATATAGGAATCTTATATTGATGGGTGACTTCGACATCGACCTGTATCCAAACAATGATAGTGACCTGTCGTGGTTTTCAGTCGGCACAATTTTTATCTACTATCCTAGCCTCTGATTTACTTCCTTCGTGCAGTATCCCCCCGAGAATCACAGAATCGTCAGCATCGCTTATTGATAATATTTTCACGGATTTTAAGATAATTGAAAGCAGTGTTGTTGTCGACGATACCTCTGATCATATTCTTGTTTTAACAAGGGACGATATTGGACGGTCAAAAAATCAAACAAAAATGAAACAATTTAGGAAGCTGGATGAATCGTCTATTCAGAAGCTGAAAGTTACACTGGAAGAACGGGATTTTTCTGTGGCGTATTCTTGTTCAAATGCTAATGAGGCAGGGCATGTGTTTGTCCAAAGATTTAAGGCAGTTCTGGATGAAATTTGCTAGCTGAAACCGTTAACGTGCCGGAAGTATAAAGTCTTGCTTAAACCGTGGATTAGGAATAGAGTTTTAAAGTCAGTAAAGACAAGAAATAAGCTATATAAGCGTTTTCTCCAGTATCCTGCTGATAAAAATAAACGGATATTTATAAATTATAAAATTACTTTAACAAAACTCTTCCAATCTGCAAAGAAGATTTATTATTAGAAAGCTTTCGACAATACCCAGGAGTGCCCTAAAAAGACATGGGATCTCATCAACTCCAGACGATGTCTCCATGTGGGGTAAATAGAGTTTCAGGCAAACATGAGGCTATTAGCTTGCTTTACAGCCATTTTGCTACTATTGGCGAGAAAACTGCTCCACCTGCCCCACCTTAATCCTCTTCTAATTCTACAAATACATAATCTCATAATTTCTAAGCTTACCTACCTTCCCCCAGTCAAGACTCGATGTTTCTTTCCCTGGTAACAGAACAAGAACTTATTAGCAAAATAAAGCTCCTTAAAAAATAGAACGACCAAAGGACCGGATGGGTCATCCAGTAACCTGTAGAAGATAATAATTCCCGAGGTTGAAGATGCCCTGGCTTACGTGATAAATTTAGGTTTTACCACTGAATCATTTCCCAGGATTTTAAAGTTGGTCAAGGTCATTGCCTTGCATAAAGGAGGTGACCCCCTAGACCCCAATACTTAACGCCCAATATCTATCTTGTCGGCATTTTCAAAGTTGATTGAGCGGTGTCTATGCAATAGAATAGTATCTTATCTGTTGGCGAAGGAATTTTTCACCCCGTCCCAGTTCGGATTTCGGAAAAACCACTCGACTGAGCACGCAGTTTTAATTATTACCAATTTATTCATGATGCTCTCAATAATAATGAAATCCCTGCTACTATTTTTCTTGGTATAAAGAAGGCGTTTGACACCATTTCACACTTTATTTTACAGTGTAAACTTGATAACTGTGGAATTAGAGGCCCAGTGAAGGATTTAATCATGTCGTACCTAAAAGACTGGTCTCAATTTATAAGTGATGGTGATATTGTCTCCTGTGAAGTGCCCCAGTCGAATGTAGTTGCTGTGCCCCAGGTATCAATTTTGGGTCCTTTTTTATTTCTCATTTACGTAAATGATGTTTCTAGTGCTTTAAAAGACCTAAGATTAGCTGTGTTATTGGCTGATGACATTGCTTGCGGTGTTAAAGCTAATGATGAATCACAACTGCACACGAAAATCGAAAGTGCTGTAAAGTGCCTACTCCAGTGGTTCTAAGAAAACAGGCTAGTGGTTAATTGTTCTAGGTAAAATTTTGTGATTCCCCCTCAATATAGAGTTTGCCTGCCAAGCCTGCGGTTTGTGGTCATTGACGATCTCACTAGTATTTCTGGAGTTGAGAACCTTAGGTATCCTGGTTTCCAGCTTAATAGCAACTTGTCATTTAATTTTCATATACATAAAGTAAACTATAGACGAGCCGAAATATTGGAATGATATATCTCCTTAAATTTCTCCTACCATATCATGCTTTGCGTTCTGTATATTTCTCCCCTATTCACTCATATCTTAGTTATTGGCCCCTCGTTTACTTGGACATCATAACTAGTCATCTGGCTCATCTAAAGTGACTACAAAATAAGGGAATCCGTTTTCTAAAAGAGTTTGTTCCATCTCCCTCGTCACCTCAGATTCGTCTCCCACGAAAAGGGCCTATAAGTTTCTAATCTTGCCTATCTTTCAATCTTTTCAGTTTTTTTCGATAGTTTTGCTGGGATGTTATTTCAAAAATAGTCTGCCTTCAATGATGTATTCTCTTGCTCTGCTTCCAACTGACTGTGTCCATCATCATAATACTCGTTTTGGTTCTAATCCTCGTCAGCCTCTGATCAGATGTGAGCGATTTAGTTTTAGTTTACGTAATTGCCTTACTAAATTTTATTTATCATTGGACGATAAAGAAATTGTTTGCCTTTCCCTTTCCTTGTTAAAAAAAAGTTTGATGGTCTATTTACTTCATTAATTTTAAAAGTTGGTCCAACGTTTTCTTTTAATATATTGGTTAAATTTATTTTTATTTTTATTATTGTTAGTGGTTTGGCCTATAATTGGTTTTGTCCGATTTTTCTGATACCCCACCTAAAGATATTTTATTTGTGTGTTTTTTTAGTCTTGGATCCGACAGGGGAAATCGCGTTACGTTTTTTTTTCTTTTTGTTTTATATATTTTTTTTCATTGTGTTTTAATTTAGTATACTCGAGTATTTTGTTGAGTGTCCTCGCTGCCGGGCAAGTTTATATATTTAGTTGTGCTTTATTTTGAAGATTAAAACCTTGAACCTTGAATTAACATGGTTTTCAATTGATTTTATCTTAATGTAACACTGAACTACACAAATCGACAATTGAAGTAGTATTGAATTGTTTGAACAGCTTGTAACAATACCCTTTTTATTTTCTATTATTACCTGCTATAATAGTACTATGTTTATCTTTTGTTGGCTTCATCGTATACAGGCAAAACCACCGTTCAAAATTATCATTTTTCTGATTTAAAAAAATGTTGTCTTTATGCTTTCTTATTGTGGAAAATTATTGTAACAGGGTTGGCTTTGCTGAATACGTCTCTAGCTTAATATTTGGAAGAGAAAAAGATATTCCAGACTGGATAGTATTTGTTTTCGATTATTTGGTTTAGTATAGTTAATAGAGACTTCTTATTTGAAGTTTTTTTCCATTCCCATGTTTGGTGCAACTCACGTTCGCAGAATATTCGTTTCATAACAAAAAAATTCGAATCCGTGTGGTATCTTGAGTAAAGTTTATAAGAGAATAGCATTGAATAAACAGGCACTTTTATTCAATTTTATTCTAATGAAGACACTTTTATTCTAATGAAGCACTTTTTGAAGCAGAAGAAGAATTTTGATTCTATTGTTTGTTTAATCTGCTATGTTAGATGAGTTTCGTAGCACAAGAGATAGATTTATTCATTTTGTCATGAGAACAAAGTCTCCACTGCTTTTCTACGGGGAACTTGAGCTAGTGACTCCAGAATCAAATATTTAATTAATGCCAACATCGGTTACATGGTTTAAACTTATAACAGTTTAAATAGCAAATATTTCATAATTATGTAAAGCAGGGGCTGATACAGGATTTTGTAGGGGTGGGGGGGGGGTTTGGGGGTAAAATAGGTTGATCCAATAAAAATAATTTTAGGGGGGGGGTCCAAAATGGGTTGATCCGATAAACTTGCGTTAGGAGCAAGTTTAATTAACGCAAACTTGAGTTCAATAAGTAATTTACACTACTTTAGACTACGCTAGGGGGGAGGCGTGTGCCCCCTCAACTCCCCTGGATCCACCACTGATTTTAAGGTCAAAATTAGTCAGCTTATGATTTATGTCTATCAACAATGCTCCAACTATTACTCATTGTAAAAGAACTGGCAAAAAATTGATTTTATTATAATGGTAATATAAAATCATAATTGGAATAATGATAAATTAAATCAAAATAAAGGCAAATAGTCAAGATTCAAAAACAGTATCAGATTTCAAATTACCGGAAATAGCGTAAGGCTAATACTAACAAAAATATATTAACTACACTATTAATTTTTTCTCAATTATTACGGAAAACAAAACAAAGTCCTTTCTCGAAGGAAAATCGGCAATAAAGCTATCAAAATGAAAATAAGATTTTCTAATTTTCGAGCGAGATCAAACTATATAATCAAACTGTCAAACAAAGTTAAGTGTTTAGCTTCTCGATTTCCAATCTTACAATCAGCTTGTTAAGGATAAAAGTAAATTGAATCTTTTACATTAAGAAGCAGGGATGGTGATACCGGTCCTGTAAGTCTTGTGAAGTCTTTAAACATACGTTATTTTTAGGTACAATTTTAAATGTATTTCATTAAAAAATTAGTTCATGACAAGGTAGCTGTGTCAAAAACTTAAAGAGATAAACATGAAACTGGAAAAAGAGGTTTCTTTTATATTCTTATCGGCCGTTCAAATGGCTGCATGGGAAGTTACGTAACGACATTTAAATATGGATGTTGGTTTTTATTTGTGAATTTTTTCTGGCTAATCGATCATAAACAAGGGTACAAGCTTAAGAAGAAATATGGAAACACTATTATTTGACATACTGAGCAATATAACGGATAAAAGAATAAAATTACTTAGAAACCACAATACAAAAGTATTAGCATGACTCAATTTTCAAGCGAATAGATGTTTTCCTTCTTAAAATAACAAGGACTGTGAAAATAAATTTAGCAGTATAAACTAGATAAGTGGAATACTATACAAACATACATTTCTTACAAAATCAGGAAAAATTAGGATCCAATCATTAACGAAAAATACTTCAAGTAGGTGTCAGATTTGAAATTGCGAAACCTTGGTAAAAAAAAATCGTCAAAACAGTTATAACTATGGAACACCAAAAAGCTAGAGAAGATGTAGCTTTCTTGTGAATGTGTTGTTTTCTCCGAAAATAAATAAAATGACTTTGTTTGAATTCTTGCAAACAAAAAGTTCAATCAAGTTCAACTGATTAGCCATGCTTACTTCCTTTCGCGGTTAAGCGTTGGAACAATTAGAAACATGTAATACTGCCCTGAAAACTTCACAATTTTGAAACGACGAAAAGAACAACATAAAAAAGTCGTGTTTTTCCAATATGAATAGACCCAAGGTAGGCCCACTGACAAAACCGTTTTAGTTTTGATGTTCTCAGGACTTATGGACTTTTATAGCCTTTCTGTTGTGGCTTTAAGGGTTTTTCTTTAGTTTTTTATGGCATCATTAACATTAATATTGAACCTCTTTGTGTTCCGTAATATAAATAGAGGTTACGCAACCAATAAAGTTTGGGTAAAAATAAATAAAAGTTATTTTTGTGTTCAAAATCAACAAGCACTTATTTATATCGTTCATTGTTCTTCATCACTCTCTTCAGAATCTTCGGAATCTTTATCTTTTCTTCTTCTGAACCAAGCAAAGAGCCTACTATGTAATATAATTTTGGAGGGGATCAATCCAACCGCATAGTAGTTCTCTAGTCTTCGAAACCAAAATTTCTCTAACCAATCAGCATATTCCACTTCTTCAATATCAGGGATGTAAACCCCTAGCTTTCCTTTTTTTTCTTTTCTGTCCTTCGGGTCTTTTAAACGAAAAACATTTAAAAACAACTTAGGAGTGACAGGCTCTCCTGGCTCTCCCCAATAGCTCAGTAAACTCCTTCTTGTGTTTTCCTCACTAACGTCATTCTCATCAAACAGCTTTTCTTTTGGCCTTACGGTAGGATAAGTCCTTAATGGTGGCCTTTGAAGAGCTGATCTGGGTGGTTTGCCAATATAAACTAAGTGGACCTCTGGTGCGAAGGAAAGCAGCATATAAGTAACAAAAAGAAGCTGAAACAAAAAAACTCACTTATTCTACCGAAAAATAATTACACAAACATTTACAAAGAGGAAAGGATAACTGTCTTTCCAATATTTAATAGAACATAGCATTAATTAAAGGTTAATCCCTTAAAATGAAAAAAAGTATTGAAAAGGAAAATATTCTTTAAGTCTTTTCTGGCAAACGATAATAAGCTTTATTAACAATACATATTGTAAGCGATTCTGCTATGCAAGTTTTTTTAAAGGCTTAAAATTCAAATTGTTTTTTAGATTTACCGATACAAAGTTATTAACATAAAAAAACAGGTATTATTTCTGGAAAAGAGCTCTCCCCAGTAAAAAAGGATGTTTCATCTTGATTTAAAGCTGCATCATAATACTCAACATGTTTAAAAAACTTGGAGCAGAGGGATCCAGCCCCAAGCTCCCAATGCAAGACTTTTTTGTCTTTTCCCCAGAGAGAAGGTGAAGAACAAGTATCTATTTTTTTTTTTCTTTTTCAGAGGTGAACGCAGAGAAAAAGAGGTCCCAGAATACGGGACTGGGCCCATACTAAAGGAAATTAGAATTTTTAGTGACAATTTTAATTAATTAATAAAAAAAATTGAAAAAGAACTTTTTCAAAGAGAGGCGAAGAGCCATATTAAAACCTAAGAATATCAAAAATAAAGTTTTATAATAATGAAAAACTTAAAACAGCCAGAAACTACTATCAAAGACCGATAAAACACAGAACGAACAGAAGTCAAACTTAAGAAAAACAAAAACTACTACAAACAGGTGTTTGGCTACTCCCCCCTCCTTACCATAAACCTTCTAAAGTCTATCTGTCATTTGAGCCCCCTTCAAAGTTTCTATGTGATGTGAAGTGACTCTAGAATAAAAAAAAGACACACTGAAGGCTTTTTACTACACGCAACACTAAGGTATTACATCTGACATAAAACGTTATGCCACAGAAAATTCGTCATTGATACCAAGATATTGCGTAAAAAAATAATGTTAGCCCGTGGTAACGTTGCATAAACTTTCATTAGAGATGGCGCTATTGAAATACCCGAGTAAAGAGCAATATGCCTGCAATGTAATATTTTTGTATAAACTTTTAGTATCTATAGGATGAAAACTAATGCTTACTATGGCCATCTATTTAAAATGTAGGAAAAACTATTCATAAAACTTCTTAGTTCCAGATAGCATAATGCTAGGTGCTGATGAATTCGTTCCAAATCATGAAAAACTGCATTTTAAGCATATCTTTTAAGCATATTTTACAATAAGGAGTACTTCAAATAAACATTTGGGAAGGAGTATACCCCAGCTTCCCATTATCGTAGGCACTGCAATAGCGCTGTCTAAGTAAAGAACGATGTTGGCACAATGTATTACTTATTATTAGTTTTTTCGTCTCTTTGTTTGTCTAGTACCTTTTTAATAGTCGATCGTTTGGGCTAGTGCCCTTTTTAATAGTCGAAAGTGATTGGAAGGCAACTAACCCCCTCTTACACCCACCCTTTCCTCAAAGATATCTGATCAACATTTTTAGATAGCCATTTTGTTCAACGTAGTTGAAAGGTTCGGAAATTGTGTCCTTGAGGATGACAGCCCTCAGCCCTCAGGGCAAAGGTGGTAATTTATGACCTGGTGGCATATGAGAGCTTTTATAGAAAGTGTTGTAGTAGAATCATTCAATTGGAAAATGAGACGGCTAGTCCCCTTTTTAATAGTCGAAAGTGATTAGAGGGAGAATGCCCCCCCCCCGACGCCCATCATTTCCCCATACTTCCGATCAAAATTTTGATATAGCCATTTCGTTCAACGAAGTTGAAAGCTCTGGAAATTATGCATTTGAGGATAACACCCCCCCCCCACAGCCCTCAAAGCAAAGGTTTTAGGTTATGCCCTGGGGGTATATAAAGTGTTTATAGAAAGTGGTGCTGTAGAAACTTCAAAAAAGGCTCATTCAATTGAAAACTGAGAGGACTAGTGCCCTTTTTTATTAGTCGAGTGTGATCGGAGGGCAACTGCCCCCACCACGCCTGTCATTTCCTAAAACACTTCCAATCATAATTTTGAGATAACCATTTCGCTCAACGTAGTCGAAAGTTTCAGAAATGTCTCTGAGGATGACAAATCCCCCCCCCCAGCCCTCATAGCAAGGGTTGTAAGTTATGCCCTGGGGGTATATAAGGTTTTTATTGACAGCGTGGTCATATAAATTTCTGAGGGGGCTCATTTGATCGTTAATCAGAAGCTCTAGTGCCCTTTTCAAGAGTCAAAGTGATTGGAGGGCAGATACCACCCACGCCCCTGCACACACACACGTCATCTTGTCCCGAAATACATCTAATAGAAATTTTGAGATAGCTATTTCATTCAAAATAGTCTAAATATCATATAGCAAGGATTTTTAGGTTGAAACAAAACCTCAGAGCCTGGGGGCAAGGGTTGTAGGTTTGCCCCGGGGGTATTTAAGGTTTTTATTGAAGGGATTGTTGTGTAAAGTTTAGAGGAGGCTCATTTGGTTGAAAATTGGAAGTTCTAGATCCCTTTTAAGAGTCAAAACTGATGGAGGGCAGCTAGCGCCCCCCCCCCCACCGAATACCTTTGTTTGCCCATGAAATCTGATTAGATTGTGAGATGGTGGTTTTTCTCAAAATATTGCAAATAACATATAACAATGCCTCTAGGGTTGATATAACCCCTCAGTGCTCTGGGGATAGGGTTGTAAGTAATGCCCTGGATGTATATAAGGTTTTTATGGAATGGGTGGTCGTATTAATTTCAGATGGGGCTTATTTGATTTGAAATTAGAAGTTATAGTGCCCTTATTAAGAGTCAAAAATGACTTGAGAGTAACCTACCTCCCACGCTCATCATTTCCCCAAAGACATCCAATTAAAATTTTGAGGAAGCAATTTTGTTAATTGTAGTCGAAGGGCCCGGAAATTATGTCTTTGAGGAAGACATCCTCACCCCAACAGCTCTGAGGGCAATGGTTGTAATTGATGCCCCAGGGGCATATAAGGTTTTTATAGACAGGGTGGTCTTATATACTTCAGAGGGGACTCATTGGATTGTTAATGGAAATTTTTATTGCCATTTTAATAGTCAAAGTTATTAGAGGGCAACTATCCCCCCAAACACGTCGTGTTTTCCTGCAATACATCAAATAAAAAAATTGAGGCAGTCATTTTATTCAAAATAGTCTAAAGATCATATAATAAGGCTTTTGGGGTTGATACAAACTACCAGGGCCAGGGAGTGAGGGTTGTAAAATATGCCAAGGGATATTTAAGGTTTTTATGGAAGTGTTGGTTGTTTAACTTTATTAAGGCCTCATTTTGTTGAAAATTAAAAGTTCTATTTCATTTTTAAGCGACAACAGTGATGGAGGGCGTCCCCCCCCCACAGCCTCTCTTTTAACCAAACGCATCTGATTGTAATTATGAGGTAGCGATTTTGTTCAAAATAGTCCAAAGAACATCTAATAATGCCTCTAGGGTTGACACAACTCCCGAGCACCCTGGGGATAGGATTATAAGTTATGCCCTGAGGTCATATAAGGTTCTTACGGAATGTGCGGTCGTATAAACTTCAAATGTTGGTCATTTGATATGAAATTGGAAGTTATAGGGCCCTTTTTAAGAGTCAGCATAATTCGAGCAACCAGCCCCCCCCCGCTCATCATTTTACTTAACACTCATCATTTAAAGCTCATCGTTACTTAACGCTCATCATTTTACTTAATCAGAATTTGGAGATAATAATTTTGTGAAGAGTCTGGAAATTATATCTCTGAGGAGGAAGCTCCCTTCCCACTACAGCTCTCAGAGCAAGGATTGTAAGCTATACCCTGGGGCATAAAAGGTTCTTATAGAAAGGGTGGTCATATATACTTTGGAGGGGACTCATTCGACTGGTAATCAGAATTTCTAGCGTCTTTTTTAAGAGTCAAAGGGATCTGAGCGCTGGTATTCCACCCCCTCCCCCACTTCTTAGACACACACAGACAAACACGTTATGTTTTCACGAGATGCATCCCATAGATATTTTGAGACGGTGCTTTTATTCAAAGGAGGAGAACGGAGCTATGGAGGTGAATGGAGCTCGTCTGGAACGATGCAGACCATGTCTGCTGACCACGTACCTCTGGATACGGGGTTTCCCCTAACTAAACTCTCCGATCAGGGTGGCCTCAACCTCATGAGGTGGGTGGAGCCCACCCCAGGATTCTCAGTGTACAGGTAAATCTTGGCTCTAATCAGAATCCAGGCCTAGGGTCGGTTGGGCTTGCAACCCTCCACCCGAAACCCATTGCAACGAATAGCTTAGCAACTGCCTCGGATGACCAACCTTCTTTTATCCCATCACGACCCTTGCTTGCCCCTGGACAGAGAAATGACCAGTGTTTGAATCTTATTGACCAAGGTGGCCTCCGAATTACCACCTGGAATGTATTGACATAAAATTTTCCCGGAGCTAAGACGCTTCTGGCGATGGAACTGAAGCGATTCCGCATCTCTATTGCTGGAATAACAGAAACCCACCTAGTCAGGAATGGAAATGATTCCATAGGTGAGGGATACCACCTTCTCTGGTCTGGCCAGACAACCACCAAGAGAAAGGGAGTCGGACTAGTTCTTGACGACAAATCCAAGAAGTGTCTATTGTCATTCAATCCCGTCTCGGATAGAATCGCTAATGCCCGACTCAATCACAAGCAAGGAAAAATGACAGTCCTTGTTTGTTATGCCTCGACAAACGAAGCTGACACCGAAACAAAGGACACTTTCTACTCTGCCCTGACGAATGAATTGTCTAAGATACCCCCGCAAGATATTGTCATTCTCCTGGGTGACCTTAATACAACTGTGTGCGACAACCACGACTTATGGCGACAAGTCATTGGACCAGTTACTCCTGATTCCCTAAATGACAATGGTCTAAGGCTTCTACAACTCTGCAGCATGCACAACCTTGTGATTACGAATACCATGTTTGCAAGGAAGGACATTCACAAAAACACATGGTACAGCAATGACGGCCATACCAAAAAAATGATCGACTACATCATCGTGTCACAGAGATGGAGGTCTTCGATCATTATTTGCAGGACGTATGAGGCAGCTGCGATTGGCAACACTGACCATCGTCTCGTCCTCACTAACATGCGACTAAGGCTCAAAGCCCATCAATGAGAACCAAGACCAGCCAAGATCGATGTCTCTCGCCTGTGCGATCAGAAGATACGGTCGAAATATGCCATTGATGTCTCGAACCGCTTCGGCGCACTTCTGCCATTTGAAAGTTGTGAAAACGCATGGTTCTCGTTCAAAAACAATGTCCTGGAATCAGCGACTGCAAATGTTGGTCGGAAAAAGCGTGCTAATAAAGCGTGGATTCAGTTGGATACGCTTAGACCACTTCTCGGGCCTCCTCAACATCGAAGCCGTAACGCAGACTGACCAGGAACTCATCAGCCTAGCCACCAGCACCCAGGAACTGCTGACAAGTGACACAGAAACTCCTTTGACGTCTTCAGAAATCTACACAGCAGTAAAACGTTTGAAGAACAACAAAGCAGCAGGCATATGTGGAATATCTGCTGAGCTCCTGAAGTATGCCGGACCGGTAATGCTACTTTGGCTCCATATACTGTTTTCTTTGGTTTGGTGCACAGAATGGATCCCGAAGGACTGGTGAACAGGTATAATCCTGCCCTTATGGAAGAGAAAGCGGAGTAACAGCATCTGTTTGAACTACAGAGGCATAACGCTACTTTCAGTGCCTGGATAGCTCTTTGCTATGACCCTGCTGGATAGATGAACGAGTATTCTCAGGAGAAAGAGGAGAGTCCAGCAGGCGGGACCTATACCTGAGAGATCCACTGTCGAACAAATCTTTACCATGCGCCAGTTAATTGAGAAGACGTAGGAATTCAGGAGGAAAGCATATGTAGCCTTTGTGGACTTCAAGGCTGCGTTTGACTCGGTGGATCGCAACTTGCTCTGGCTGATACTTCGATCAACTGGTCTAGCAGACAAATACTTCAAGTTGTTTGAAAAGCTTTATGAAGAGACCGTGGGTTGCGTCCAAGTCAACGGCAAACGGAGCACGACATTCGGCATCAAAACCGGTGTACGACAAGGGCGTGCCGCCGCCCCGGAACTGTTCAATTGCGTGATAGACCATGTCATGACACGAACAAAAAAATCGCCTGCCCTTTGGTCTGCAGTTTGGAGATCGCGTTTTGACGGACGCTGACTTCGCAGATGATCTTGGTCTCGTTTCTGACTTGATCGACCAGTTGACTGACGCTATGGAAGTCCTGCAGGAAGAGGCAGCAAAAGTGGGGCTGAAAATAAACTGGCTAAAGACGAAGATAATGGCAATTGAACCCCCAAGCCCAGTCTCACTCCCTGAGAACATAATTGTTTACGGAGCTCCTGTTAAAATTGTGAACAACTTCACTTATCTTGGCTCCGTGCTGTCTAATGACGGCTCTATAAAGGAAGAGGTGTGCAGCCGAGATTCAAAAGCCTCGTCTATCGTCGGAAGGCTCAACAATCTCTGGAGAATGCCGCATATATCTAGGCGCAAGAACATGCGAATTTATAATGCATCTTTAGGCTCGGTCCTCCTCTATGCAGCGGAAACCTGGCCTCTCAAATCAACAATCCTCAGCATGACAGACGCCTGACAGACGAAACAGCTCCATCGGATTCAGGGACTTTGATGGGACGATTTTGTGAGCAACGAAAAGTTGCTCGCACTCACCTTGCAAGTGCCATTCTCCATCCAAATAGCGCACCGTACTCTCAGGTGGTTCGGACACATCCTGCGTATGCCGACGACAGCCCCAGCCAGAATAGTCTACGATTTTGACGCTAAAGCTAATGGCTGGTCTCGCCTGAGAGGCAGACCTCAGACAAAGTGGATGGATAGCCTCAACAAATTCCTCGAGATAGCTAACATCGCTGTCGAAGAAGCCCCACTAATAGCAGTAGACCGGTCAGCCTGAAGGAGCAGAGTTACGACGCTCTCTACGCCACCCCCAACGTGGCAGGAGCTTTAAGTCAAGTAAGTCAAGGATTTCATTCAAAATAGTCCAAAGATCATATAACAGGACTCTTGAGGTTAATCCAAACCAGCGGAGCTAGAGGGCGAGGGTTGTAAATTATGCCCCTGGGGTATTGAAGGTTCTTATGGAAGGAATGGTTGTATAAACTTTAGAGGTGGCTCATTTGGTTGAAGTTGGAAGTTCTAGTTTCCATTTAAGAGTCAATAGTGATAGGGGTCAACTAGCCCCCCCCCTCTCCCAACTACCTCTCTTTTCACCAAATGTATCTGATTGAAATTTTGCAAAGGAAATTTTGTTTAAAATAGTTCAAAGAGTATATAACAATGTCTCCAGGGTCCTTTGGCAAGGACTTTAAGTTTTGCCCTGGGGGTATATGAGGTTTTATGGAATGGAAGGTCTTTGATTTTTTTTTTCTTTGAACTCAGATGGGTCTCATTCGATATTAAATTGGAAGTTATAGTGCCTAAACAAAGTTTTGAGACATCAATTTTTTTCAGCACTGTTGAAAGGTTCTGTAATTCTGCGTTTGGAGATGTCAAATCACCCTCCCCCCGAGGCCTCAGGGCAAAGGTTGCACGTTATGTAATTTGTTTACTGTTTACATATTGTGTATATTATTGAGAACAGGTATGTATGTTTGACTTCTATTTTCTCAAAATACGAAGGGCATTAAGACGAGTCTTTCAGGGAATGTTGAGGGGAGTGTTGAACTAAATCTTAACATGTTAAGTATATCTGGGTTGTCAAATGCGTGTAACTCAGGAATGAATGAGTATATTAATTTGGAATTTTCAGAAAATGATAAGAGAGATGATCATTTGCATTAGAAGGGAATATCTGCACGCTACTACTGCTACAGATACTGATGCTTCAACTGCTACCACAAGTACTATTACTACTACCACTACTATCACTGAAACTACTAATTCAGTAGCGAGTACTACTAAGGCTGAGGATACTGAAAAAAAATATCCGATGATACGTTGAGGGGAAAGTTGAACTAAATCAAAACATAATATTTGTATACAGATTGTTCATACGTAAACTTCTGGGGCATCATGAGTGGGATGTTAAGTTGACCAAAAGACAAAATGTACCTGTTACTACTTCTATTATTACTGCTGCTATTACTGTTACTACTACTACCACTGCTACTATGATACTAGTGCAATTAAGGCTACACGTTTGAAGGTGAAAATTTGACCGAATATTGAGGTGGAATTTGATTTAAATCAAAACAAACTATGAGCATAATGACTGTCAAAAGGGCGTATCTAAAAAAATTGATGTGGGTATTAAGTTGAAACTTTCGGAGAATACTTAAAGGGGAAGATCAATTGAGAAAAAGCTGATATATGCATGCCACTACTAAAACTAATACCACTGCTACTTTTCCTTATGTGACTACTGCTACCAAGCTACTCCAACTACTACTTCAATTGCAACAACATGTAAGGCTTAGAGTATTAAGGTGAAAAGGGCGCCAAAAGGGTGTCAAAGGCAAAAATCAAAATTTTTTTTGAACGGCTTAATGTGTCAAGATGAAACTTTTGGGGCATCACGAAAGAGATTTTCGACTGACCAAAAGGCAAGATGTACGTGCTACTACCGTCATTAATACTGCTGCTACTACTGCTACTACTACTACTACTAATACAACACTAACACTGCAACTACTTTTACTACCACCAAAACTACTGTAATAATAGTACTATTAAGGCTAAGTATAGGAAGGCAAAATTTGAGAGAGTATTGATGACAAATTCGAACTAAAAGACACTATGCGCATTTAGATTGTCATAATACCGCATCTTAAGAATTGATTTGTGCGTTATGTTGGGACTCTCAGAGACATAAAGGGATAGATCAATTGACCAAACGGCAATACGTGCACCGTACTACTAATACTACTGCTACTGCAACATTTACTAGTTCCACTACTACTATTACTATTGCTCCAATTACTACTTCTATCGCAACTACTTGCGGGGTTAAGAGAATTAAGATGAAAATTTCAAGAAGTATATGAATATATAGGTTGTTAAAAGAGCAAATCGACAATGTATTAACAATGGCTAATTATATTACCTTGAGTGGTAATACTGCTCCTTTGACTACTATTACAACTGTACCTAAGGGTATGAAGGTGAAATTTTCATAGAGTATTTCCGAAAATTTCTGTTACACAGATGACAACCTGCTATCCATATGCAGGTTGTCATAAAGATAAATGAACAATATCCTAGGAACAGTTTCGTGTATGAAAGTGAAACTTACAACGCTTGTTGTGGGGGATGATGAACTAACCAAAAGACAATATTTGCATCATAATTCTACTGCTTCTACTCCTACAACTACTAGTACTGATACCAATATTATCACTGCTACTACTACTGCTGCTACTGAAGCTAAGACTACTACTATTATCTATACTCCTACTGCTACTACTATAACTACTTGTGCTACTACTACTGGTAATAAGGTGAAAATTCTGAACAATATTTTAATAATACAATAAATTATACAATATATACAGTATAGTAATAATAAATAATTCAAACAATGTTAAAATAAATCAAAACACACTATGCCCACATAGGTTATCAAGAGGACGTATCAGCAATGCTTCAGGACCGGTTGATGATATTAAATTAAAGATTTCATCATGTGTTGAAGGGTTTGTTGAAAAAAGGTGCTATGTACACGCTAAGCTACTAATGCTACTACTGCTATTACAACTATTGCTACTACAGAAGGTAAGAAAATTAAGGTGAAGCTTTCAAGGGATATTTTGGTGGATGCTGAAATAAATCAAAAGGAACTATGATCATTTAGATTATCAATAGGGTGACTAAGCAATATCACAATAACGGCTTACATTATTAAGTTAGACCTTTCGGGGTAAGTTGTGACAGATTTTGAACTAGCTAGAAGAAACTATGTGTATACTTTTTGATTCTACTTCTGCGGTTACTGTAACTAATTAAGCTGAAACGTTTAGGGGGGGGGGGTTCAATTGAACAAAAAAACTAAAGGCATGCAAGTATTAAGAGGGCATATACGCAATATCTATAGGCAGTACTGTTCTATCTCAGCAGGTGATGAGAATGTTCTATCTCATCATTGATATTGGTAATATCTAGTACACTTTTCCAGAGTCAAAAGTATTTGGAAGGCAATCAGCCCTCCTCTTTAGCTCACAACTTTCCAAAGATTTCCAATCAAAACTTAAGATAGCAATTTTGTTCAGCATATCTGAACGGTCTTGTAACCGTATATCTAGGAATATTGCGTAGATCAGCCCCCCACAGTTATGCAATTTGCCCATTATGTTTAAAAACTAAATTTTACCTTAAGATTAAATAAAAAAAAATTGTTTGTATGCTGATTGCCAAAAAAGCATCTCAGCGGTATCCCAAGAACAACTCAAGGTAGTATGATCAATATTTCGGGGATCCTTCTATTACTACTTCTGCTCTTAAAATTTAACTAAATCAAAAGAGGGTAAGAGTATCCAAGCTTTCAAAGAGCATAGATAGATTATTTGTGAATGGTATCAGATTTAATTTTTTCGGTCAACTAAAGGAGGTATAAAACTAAATTAAACACTACTATTTGTGTCCAGATTTTTAAAAGGGTGCAATAGCAGGAAAAAATGTAGATTCTTAAAGAAAAACCAAAAAGATTTAAACAATTATTTTCTTTTTCCGTGACAAAACTATGCCAATATAGAACGAACAGAAATTAATTAAAAAAAACTTTTTCCACAAAATAAGTATTTCAAAGAAAAGTAAAGAACTCCATTAATCCAAAAATGAGCAAAAACAAATCAAATAATCTACCAAGCGTAAAACTACCACAAATCAGCATCAATAAATAAATGAACCCCAAAACGAGCAGAAATTACAGTAAATAACCAAGTCAAATTGAAAACGAGCAGAAATTCACATGAGTAGGGCTCAAAACCTCTATGTGTTCCCAAGGCCAGAACATAATTTGCACTTTTCTTTAATTTTCTTAATATTTTCACTTTTATAACTTTAATAAATCAAATATTATTAACATTTTAATTAATAAATATCAGTACAGGCATATTAAACTGATAATGCACATTCATCGTTCTGGCTTTGGGAATGCATAGGGGTTTTGAGCCCTGTTCATGTTAATTTCTGCTCGTTTTTTAGTTTGACTCGGTTATTTATAGTAATTGCTGTTCGGTTTGGGTTTCATTTATTTATCGATGTTGATTTGTGGTAGTTTTACGCCTGGTAGATTATTTGATTTTGTTCTTGCTCATTTTTGGTTTAATGGATTTCTTTACTTTTCTTTGAAAAACTTATTTTCTGGTAAACGTTTTTTTAATTGGTTTTGAAAAACATCAAAATCTAAGTATTCCATATATGTACTAAGGGTGACAGCTCTCTTGTTATAGAAATGTTTAATTTGTAAAATAAAGTTTTACGTCTATATTACTATTTGTGCTGATGGGGCAGGAAATAGGTCATTCATCGAGAACCAGGCTTGTCAATAGTGTTATAAAAATGTACAGAGGTGAAATAAATAGACAAGAAAGTATTTAAAATAAAACTAATATGTTTCATTAACTACCATTACAATTAACAGCAATATATCAGTATTACATATATCAGAAGGGAGAGCCGCAATTTCCTTCAGGAAAATTACCCTCAGGAAATTTATACCACCCTCCCCGTGTAAAAGTCCTCTTTAAATCCTCCCCCCCCAGAAAATTCTCCTGCTGAAACCCCCCTCTCCACGGAATCTTTTAAGAAAAGCAGATCAGCCGTTTTCCCTCCGGAAAATCCACCGCCCGTAAAATTTCCCCCGTAGAAAATAGCTCCCTGGAAGATTCCCCCAGCAGAAAATTACTCCCTGGATAATTATTCCCATGAAAAATTCTCCCATACGCGAAATTGAGCAGCTACAGAGGATGTGCAAAATAGGTACCTCAAAATGTCGATTAGATGTCCTAAGGAGTAACAAAACCGGGTACCAAAAACAGTTTTAGGACAGTGGCGGGTTTTAGGACGCCCCCCCCCCCCTATATGGAGAAAATTCTGGTAATTTTGGAGTTTATTCAACTCTTTACTTTCATAATAACCACATAGACCAGAAATATTCCCAGAAATCATGAGGGATTAAATATAAATTTCTACCTCCAATCCCCTCCCCTTTCTTAGAACTAATTCTGTATTTACCCGAAGGCTCATTGAGAATTAGGACGTTCTGGCATCAGAATGCACCCTTTTAGGTATCAGTGACCCTAACAACACAACACAACAATCAGAAAACTCTATCGTAGAGGTTTAGACTTCTCATCTACAAAAGTTTGGGGCATTTTGTTTACCAGAGAAAGATCATGGATGTGACATCACTTTCCATATCATAGTCAGCTCAATTCAGCAATAGCGCTGCCTAAGTAAAGAAAGATGTGGGTACAATGTATAATTAATTTATTTTTTTGTATTTTTTAGATCAGAGCACTTCGTATCAAAGGATTTGTTGTAAAAGCTTCGAAAAGGGCTCATTCGATTGGAAATTGACGGGGCAAGTGTCCTTTTTAATAGTCGGAAGTGATCGGAGGGCAACTAGCCCCCTACTACACCCACCATTTCCACAAACACTTTCAATTGAAATTTTGAGAAATCCATTTTGTTCAACGTAGCTGAAAGGTCTGAAAATTCTGTATTTGTGGATGACAGCCCCCCCCCCCCTGCCCTCAAGGCAAGAGCTGTAAGTTATTCCCCCGGGGCAAATATAAGCTAATATAGAAAGGGTGATCGCATGAAACTTCGGAGGGGGCTCGTTGGATTGCTAATCAAAAGTTTTAGTGCCGTTTTTGTAATTCAGAGTGATCGGAGGGTAGATATCCCCCCAAATCGCGTATTTTCCCAAAATGCATCTGACAGAAATTTTGTGATGACCATTTGTTGTCTTAGGAAATAGCTCATTCGATTGGAAATTGAAAGGGCTAGCGCTCTTTTTAATAGTCGAATGTGATTGGAGGGCAACTAACCCCCCTCTCACGCCCACCATTTCCCCAAACAGATCCAATTTAAACTTTGAGACAGCTATTTTTTCCAACAGAATTGAAAGGTCCGGAAATTATGTCTTTGAAGATGACAACCCCCCCCCCCAGAACCCTCATGGTAAGGGATGTAACTTATGCCCTGGGGGTATATAAGGTATATATTGAAATGATGATCTTATAAAATTCGGAGGGGGCTAATTGGATTGATAATCAGAAATTCTAGTGCCCTTTTCAAGATTTAGAATGATCGGAGGGTGGATATCCCTCCCCCACACCTCGTATTTTCCTGAAGTACATCTAATAGAAATTTTGAGATAGCCATTTGCTGTTGTTTGGAAATTGAAAGAGCCACTGCCCTTTTCAATAGTCGAAAGTGATTGGAGGGCAACTAACCCCTTCTCACGCCCAGCATTTCGCCAAACACATCTAATTAAAATTTTGAAATAGCCATTTTGTTCAACGTTGTTGAAAGGTCCGGAAATTATATCTATGAGGATGACATACCCCTCCTCCACAGTCCTCAGGGCAAGGGTAGTAAGCCATGACCTTGGGATATATAAGGTATTTATGGAAAGGGTGATCGTATAAACTTCGGAGGAGGCTCATTGGATTAGTAATCAGAAGTTCTGGTGCCTTTTTTAAGATTCAATGTAATCAGAGGGTGGATACCACCCCGTACCTCGGATTTTCCCGAAATGTATCCGACAGTAATTTTGAGGTGGCTATTTGTTGTCGTAGAGACTTTGAAAACAGTTCATTCAATTGGAAATTGAAAGGACCAGTGCCCTTTTTAATAGTAGAAAGTGATTGGAGGGCAACTAACCCCCCTCCCACACCCACCGTTTCCCCAAACACATCCAATAAAAATTTTGAGATAGTCATATTGTTCAACATAATTGAAAGGTCTAGAAATTATGTATTTGTGGATGACCGTCCCCCCCCCCCCGTAGATCTCAGGGCATGGATCGTAAGTTATGCCCTGGGGTCATATAACGTATATATAGAAAGGGTGATCGTTTAAAATTCGGAGGTGTCTCATTCGATTGGTGATCAGAAGTTCTAGTGCTTTTTTTAAGATTCAGACTGACCGGAGGGTGGATAATCCCCCCAACACCTCGTATTTTCCCGGAATGCATCTGATAGAAATTTTGAGATGGCCATTTGTTGTCTTAGAAACTTCGAATATAGCTCATTCAGTTGGAAATTGAAAGGGCTAGTGCCCTTTTAAATTGTCAAAAGTGATTGGAGGGCAACAACCCCCCCCTCCCACGCCTACCATTTCTCCAAAGACATCCAATCAAAATTTTGAGATAGCCATTTTGTTCAGCGTAGTTCAAAGGTTTGGAAATTATGTCTTTGACAACCCCCTTGCCTCCTCAAGAACACAACATAATTTGCACTTTACTGAAAAAAATGACCGTGAATTGTCAGTTTAGTATACGTATAATGATATATATTCCTTAAAGTTTTAATGATTTTTTATTTGTTAAACTTAAGAAATTAAAACATTCTAAACGTATTTGTTTATTTAAATCATACAACAAATAAGCGAGTCAAACTCAAAATGATCAAAATTAACCTGAATAGGGCTGATAATCCCTATACCTGTTCAAGACCAGAACATGATTGGCGTTTTAATGAAAACAAAATCCATTTGAAGTGTGTTCATTTTGTTTTTACTTGTTTAAAATATTTTTATTAGATATATGGTGGAGGAAGTCCTCCCCTTTGCACTCTAATTACAGTGCGAGTGTCTGGTGCCCTTTTTAAGAGTAACAAGATATTGGAGGGCAAGCAGCACTTCTCTCAAGTCGATTCATTTTCCAAACACATCCAGTCAAAATTTTCAGACAGTCATTTTGTTCGGCATAGAAGAACGGTCCAGCAGCTATCTCTTTAGGGTTATTAGGTAGGCTACCCCCCCCCCCCCCCAATTATGCAATTGACCGATGAAGCTTTAAAACTAAATGTTGCTTTAAAATAAATCAGCAGGCACTGTGATTATGGTTGCCAATAAAACACCTCAGTAATATATCGAGAACGACTCGGGGTATTAAGTTGAAGCTTTTGGGGATACTACTTTTACTTCTTCTGCTCTTAAAATTTAAATAAATAAAAAGAGTGTAAGCGTATCCAGGTTGTCGAAGAGCATAGATATAAGCCTTTGGGAATGATATTAAGTTTTAATTTTCAGGTCAACTTCAAAAGCTATAAGATTAGATTAAAAAATACTGTTTGTGTCACGACTAAAAATGGTTGAAAAAGTTTCTCCAACATGCAAATAGCAACCCGTACTATGGATTCTTATAGAAAAAAAAAATGAAAAGATATACGCTATTATTTTTTATATGAAAAAGACCTGAATCAATAAAAAACGAACAGAAATTAATTTAAAAAACTTTTCCACAAGACAAGTTTTTCGAAAGAAAGTAAAGTGTTCGCTAAACCAAGAACGAGCAAAAATAAATTCAAATAATCTTCCAAGTGTAAAACTACCGTAATTCACAATCAATAAATAAATGAAACTCAAAACGAACAGAAATTACAATAAATAGCCGAATCAAACTCAAAACAAGCAAAAATTAATATGAGTAGGGCTGATAACCCCCGTGCCTTCTCAAGACCAGAACACAATTTGCGCTTTACTGAAAAAAAAATATTTTTGACATGTTTTCTCCTTTCTTCCTTTCATAAATAAAAATATCAAAACCTTAAGGAAGAAATGTCAGTATACGTCAATTAAACTGACAATCTACGGTCATTTGTTTGTTTTCTTTTTCTCGAAAATTTGTTGTTTTTTTTTTACCGAAAATATGATTTAGTGCCTTCGTGGTTTCCCGTTAGACTTTTCGTTTGAGATACTTGTAGGTATTGCGGCTGCTTTGGTCAGATTTGTGGCTGTAGAGTCGCTTATGGTCACACAATCGTGTTATGTATATCTAGGGTTTTCATTTTAGCCTTGCTGCCTAGGATGTCATTTACAATTTCTAGTGTCGTAGATATGGGACGTGTGGCTAGGCAGTCGCTCTCTTTAGAAGTCATGAGGGGACTCAATATACTCAGGATGTCCTATAATTCCTGAAGTTACACAGGCTAGTGGTGTAAATAACTTCTTTTGTGGGGAAGCGTAAAAGTTCAATTTGGAATATGTGACTTTTTGTCATCCTTGGGAGTCGTTTTAAAATCAAATTGAATTTAGACATCAGCAACGTAAGGTCTGAGTCAAAGTCTTCCCCAGGTGCTAAAATAGTGTTCATTACTGATGACTTCCATGGCATGCATTCAATCATCCTTTCAGTTACTCCTTCGGATAATCTCCATGTAACATTTCGCAAGTGTCTGTGCTTGAAACTGGTGTTGGTGACATAAAATCAAATTCTCTCTGCAGAAGTCAATTAGCCGTTCTCCACTAGCATCACGACGTCCGTGTCAATGTGGACCCATGATATTTTTCAGATCGGCATCAGATCAGATCATCAGATCAGATTATGTTGAAGTTACCCATGACAATTAGTATATTGTTTTTTGGTATCTGGTCCATGACACTCTGTAACTGGAAGTAAAATTGATCACAATCCAATTCATGTCGAGCCTGGAGTGAATAGCTGAACAACGGAGAGATTTCTGATGGATGCTTGCAGATGAATGGTCGCAACCTTTTCCAATACAGAATTGAATTTGATCAGTCGCTTTTTAATAGCCAAATAGAAAATGAAGCCAACAACCTGTCGATGAGTAGTAAGGCATCAATTAGCACTGGATCTACATTGAATTACACATGGATATGTGTGCAGTTTAACCGGTACATTGGCTTACCAGGGTCAGTCACCTATTGGTACGAACGGTAGTTGCCTTAGCAGACGGGTTTTTATGAGGTAACAGCCATTTTTTTTGGGGTCAAACGGTGAGAGAGAGGTGGTTAGTCTATATAGAGTAAGTTGAATAGTAGGTGTTAAAAAAAAAAACTTGGCGACGTATGATGTACTCAAGCAAAAACCCTATAAATATTCATACACTACATTCCAATTTTCATTATGTTTTAACACATTGATTATAGTACATCACATTTTATTAACTTTGAAAACAATGGATTCGTCAATTTTCAATGTGAGTACACTTTCATTCTATATTTCCATAAAAAAAAAAAAAAAAAAAAAGTTTACACTTAGCTAGTATTCAAATTTCTTAGAAAATTAACAAGGTTAATTTACAAAGGCCGAAGGATTTCTAATTTCCAGTACTATAGTAATAAAGCAGTCAGATTTTATATTACCAAAAAGATAACGGGAAAACAGCTACACAGACTTTCTGTAAAAATTTATAAAATATTAGACAGCCTACTCTAAATATATGACAAAAATTTATTCAAGTCGTTATCACATCAATTACAGCTGAGTTTTTTTTGCTCAGAAAACATATTTGGAAACTAAAAGCTGGCACTAACGTAATAATTGAGCGTGTATATACGAAATATTAATTTTAACATATCTCTGTCGCTCCGAATACTATATTAGTTCAAAATTATATTAGTTTTTTTTTAGTTCAAAAAATATTTTTCTCGGTGACTTCAATATGCATTCCAAAAGCTCACAAAAACTAATGGCAAATTAATTCAAATTATTTGCGGGATTTCCCCTCATAATCAGAATTCTTTCTCCTTTTAATTGACAATATTAGCAGTGCAGGTTTGCCAGCTGCGATTATTAATAATTTTACGCACCATTAAGCCAAGTACAGCGCTTGATTTGGTCAAAGCAAGGGGGACTTAGCCTCCCTTGGTTATTTTCGGTTAAATATTTTAATGACTAAATTTTCACATTTTCAGCGTTTTGTATTAGGGGGGTGGGGGTGCTAATTTGCCTGCTGTAACGGGGGATTGTTTTTTTTTTCATGCTAAATTTTGTCTTCTTTTATTTACAAGTTACCCTTGGCTTCTCTCTAGAAATTTAACAAGGTTAATTTACAAAGGCCGAAGGATTTCTAATTTCCAATCATATAGTAATAAAGCAGTCAGATTTTTATTACCAAAAAGATCACGAGAAAACAGCTAAACAGACTTTCTGTAAAAATTTATAAAATATTAGACAGCCTACTCTAAATATATGACAAAAATTTATTCAAGTCGTTATCACATCAATTACAGCTAAGTTTTTTTGGCTCAGAAAACATCTTTGGAAACTAAAAGCTGGCACTAACGTAATAATTGAGCGTGTATATACGAAATATTAATTTTAACATATCTCTGTCGCTCCGAATACTATATTAGTTCAAAATTATATTAGTTTTTTTTTAGTTCAAAAAAAAAAATTTTTTCTTAGGTGACTTCAATATGCATTCTAAAAGCTCACAAAAACTAATGGTAAATTAATTCAAATTATTTGTGGGTGGCCAAAGCAAGGGGGACTTAGCCCCCCATTGGTTAATTTCATTTAAATATGTTAATGACTAAATATTCAATTTTTCAACTTTTTGTATTAGGGGGGTAGGAGTGATAATTTTCCTTCTGTACAAGGGGGTTGTTTTTTTTCATGCTAAATTTAGCATTCTTTTTAAGGAACAGGATTCTTGCAATTACCCCCCTCTGGATAAGAAACCAAGATGGAACGAATCCACATCAATGCAAGCCGCAAGGCCCTCCATCATCAAATATACTGGTTCAATTATACATGCTTTGGACCAGCCAATGGCCCCGCAACTTTTAATGGCAGGAGCCTCTCACGCCACTGATAGCTATACGCAACCAGGGAGGAAATTCAAAAGAGAGTTGGCTGCTTCACATAATGCCTAAGCCCAGTCTACTCAAGATCGTGAGGTTGGACCCCTTCATGTTTTGCCAGGGAGTTCAGGTGTAGAAGCCCGGTCAGAATTTGTAAGTATATATATATAATTTTCTTTCCGTATTTTCAAAAATAGAGTAAATTTTCTTAAGTGCATAATTTTGATGAGTAAAACTTAAATTTGTTTCTAAACTGTTCTATAATAAACCTATTTCATTTTCTTTCATTAACCAAATTAGCAGTATATAGCTTATCATACATTTCTAAAAAATCTTACCTCTAACTTCTCTCTTTTAACCAAGGTGTTTTCTTATGCAAAAATCTAATTATTTCCTTAAACAAACTAACTATATAAAAAAAAACAATTCGATATTTCACATTTGGAAATTGAAGAACCAATCTTAAACTGGTATATATTATTGCAATAACCTTTTGTACGTATCCGGGCTATTATCAAAATGTCCCATCAGTATATCTGGATTTTTAATCTGCTCGATAGGTATCATTTAAATTTTAAGTGCCCCTTGCAACGTGAGTTTAAATAACAGGAAGTCTACCTTCGATAAGCAATTAACACAGGAAAAAAGGTTTTTTAATAATTTCCAAATATCTCATCACAGTGATGTCAAAAAGCATTATTTGGGCGAACCCGTTTTTGGTCATTTCAAGCAATTATTTCGAGGAAACAATTAGGGACATTTTAAAAGATGTTTTCGAGAAAGAATTTGAGGGTGTTCTCTTTGAACGGTGTTGTGAAGTCCGATACTCCAATTCAAAAGGGCTTCGATCCTCCTACCCCGAAGGAAGCTCCCGGTTCCCAAAGGTCCTTCCCGGGGGGCTCTAAAAAGGACCATCCAGCATTTTATTTGTACTTTAATTGTTTTTATGGAAGGAGAAAAAAAAAGTTCTTCTCTCTTACAATGATTTATTTAGTCCAGATCAATTACATCCGCCACTTCAAACAAGTCTATTGGCATAAAAAATAGAAAAATTTAGATTGCTGAGAGAATTACATCGGCAATTAATGTATTGAATTCATTTCCACTAACTAAAGCCGCAGAGTAATTATTAGTACAACATACTGCATCAATTGAATAATGGTTAAATTTTAATAAGAGTTATATTCAAGAGGGTCAAGCACTAGAGTTGGACCCATATTTTGCGTTTTTATTCTGAAAATTTTTGGAACAAAACCATTAGTTTTATATATCATTCTCTTGTTCTAACTTATCCTCTAAGAATAAGACTACATTTTCCTGACTAAAAACAATATATATTTTTAACATGTTCACTTGTCATTATGAAAGACATATGGCAATGTAACTTTTTTTTTCTTCTTCTTTTAATTGTTCAGGTGGTGGAACAATGACTATGAGAAATTGAAATAGTTTATTAACTTTATAAAAATAATGGTTATTTTACATAAAAAATAAAACTTTTTTTTTCTACAGATTAATGATATAGCACCAGCGCCACCATTGAGTGATGAAACAACCGAATTCACAGAACCAATTCTTTCACCACCAACGGAGTTCAGTGATGAAGCTACACTAGTTCTAGAGAATATGGAGTGGCATAGGGGGTTCCTCAATGATGTTTTTGGGGAAATGGCTAGCCTAGACGACTTAACCTGTGATATTGACATGCTTGAGGATCCGGGGTGGGCAGATAGTTTTATGCGTGAACATTTAGGAGATGTTACTAGTGCATCTGAACCGGGTCCTCATAACGAAATTCCAGGACAGGACAATACAGGCTGGCTTAACCAATTTCTCCCAAACACGTCGGAATATGTACTAGGGGAATGTCTCACGCCATCTCCAACCAGTTTTATTGATCAGACTGGGAGTGGTGGTGTAATTGATCGTTCCCTGTAACCCTCCTCCAGCATTCGACTTAATGATATAGCTAGTACTAGTAGTAATATAACATCAACACCAGTATCCCCTCTTCCAGATTTTTTTCTGTCAAACTCTGCCTTGCACCACACATTGGTCTACAGCGCTGAATTTGGTAATCCATTCAACTCTCTAGCGTCGGGGGATAATAACAGATCCTTCGGCCATAACATATTCATATAAAGATAAGATTTGAGCCATTCTTTAATAACGGATTGGGGTGTGGGGAGTGGGGTCAGTTTGAAAGCATCAATAACACTAAAAATATTTTTTTTTACAAAAAATGCGTGTGAGATGTATTCAAAATACTTGCACACAGAGATGTTAGCAATTCACCCGCATTTATCAAATTAAGGGGAGGTTTTTTTTAAATTGGGTTCATAGTATTCAAAGTAAGTGGGAAAATTATAACGAGGGGGGTAGTGGATCTGTGGTTTTATTTATTGAAAGTTTAAATGTTAATATTTGTAGGCTTAAAAAGGATTTTTTTGTAAAAGGTGGGTATGGGGGGAGGGCTATTGAATTAAAAAATCATTCAGATTTTGAGGTAACTAAGGGGATAAAACAAATCTATTTCGATACGAGGCTACAGTTTTTAAAGTATGCATTTTTAATTGTCGAATGCAGACCTCTTAAAAAGGATACCGCTAAAAAGAAGTTAGATAAATGGCAGTTAACGGTTGAGAGGGTTCAATGTTCCCCAAAGTAAATTTTAATTGTTTAAATGGTCAATTTCCCGTGACACTAAAAGGAATAGATATTTTTGAGCTGGCTAATGCACATTTAAAGATTGGTGTCACGGTGTTATAGAATGAAACAGAATTTGAAGAGGGTCAGTGTTCTGATAAGAAGGGTGTATTATTTCCAGTGTGAGCTCCTTCAATTTAATCAATAAAACATTGGCTGTGGCTCTCATACACCCCACCCACATACTCCAATTCAATTGGTCATTTCAATCCAATTACGGATATTAGTACGGTTTTATTTGAGGGCAAAAAGGGGCGTGGTGTTTGTTACTACTTTCCGTCATGCCTCTCAATATTTCGCTCTGATTTAAAATTAAAGCGTCACATGAAACACTGTAAACGTCATGGATACCCGGCTTTGGAGATAGTAAACGGAGGTAGAGTAACCTTGCTTTTTAAAAATTTCCAAAATACGCTTCTATCGTGCAATAAGATCAGTTTGGACTGTGAAGATAAACTGAAAGATGTGTGTGATCAGTCGAATTCAAATCATGTTAAAATATATGAATCCATAGGGGTCTCTTATGCTCCTGCGCAGCGAGATTACAATAATACCATGCAGGTACTGGATGTAGTTGAGATGTTGAGTGACGTTGAAGGCTGTATGTGCTCGGCATTGGTCAGTCTAATCAAAACAGCGAACGATGCAATTTTACGCCTTCTTTATACAAACTTTCAAAAGCTCCTATTACCAGATGAGATAGAGTCCATTAAAATTTGTAACATATGTTAGGTTCGCAAAATGGAAGTCGATAATGGGGTTGAAAAAGGTGGGAGGAGGAATGTGATCTATCATGTTCATTTGTAGCAGGAAATTACATCGGGAGGGAGTAACTTTAGAGGGGTAGCACACCAGTCGTGCAATTTAAACGTTAGACAACAATATTTCCTACCTGTTTTTATACATAAATCCAATTACGACAAAGTTTGTTCTTCCGGCGTTGGCCCGCATTGCCAAGGGAGGAGTTGTAGATGATGCATGGATAGATGGTTTTGTGTCATGTAATATCACACCCAAATCATCAGAGAAGCTACTTCTGCTCTAATTCACGGGGAAAACAGTTAACACGAGATATAAAGGCCTTAATAAATTCAGTTTTTTAGACCATTTGCACTTCTTCCCTAGGTCCCTAAGTCAATTGATCCTGATACAGAAAAGTTACAGTTTTGATACCTTCCCCCTCCTCCAACAGCGTTTCCCCGATGATGAAATGTCTGATTTATTAACGTGTAAGGGTATATATCCATATGATTATTACAACTCTGGCTCGAGGCTAGATGAGGTGTCACTACCGCCCATTGAAGCTTTTTACAATTCTCTTACTGAGAGTGAGTGCACCACTAGTGACTACGAATTTGCTAAGAGGGTTTGGGCAAAGGGCGGATGTAAAAATGGGTGGAACTATTGTAAAATTTACTTGGTCAGTAAAGTAATAACTTTTCTGGACATTGTGAGCAAAAGTACGGATAAAATCTCAGGGGACGTTGGTTTTGATTTAGGTCATTATTTTTCCACCCCCCATTTGGTGATGTACTTGATACTTAAAATAAGCAAAGAAAAAATAGGTCTGATCGCCGATGTGGATCAGCATATGTTTGTAGAGAGATCAATGAGGGGTGGGCATGTTTATAACGGGGATCGTATAATGAAAACTGATCCGAGTGGACAGCACACCGATCAAAAGTCGGACGCAGTTTTTTTGGATATGAATTCTCTTTACCCATCGGCAATGTCTCTCTACTGTTTGCCGTGTGGCAATTATAAATGGCTTGACAATCTGTGTGCTTCGAATTTCCCCGACATTTCCAGTGTTGAGGAGAATGGGGCACAGGGATGGTTTTTTGTAATTGACGGTGAAATACCCATGGAAACCCATGATTCGGTAAAAGACTTTGTTTTTCTTTGCATAAATAGACCAGTGGGTAGGGACTCTCTGAGTCTCTAAAATTTATCTTTAGTAGAGGACGGGAGTATGCACTGAGTACCTTCAAAACAAAAACTAATTGCCGACCTCAACCCAAAACAGAATATTGTCGTTCATGACGTGCCACTGAAATGGATCGTGTCCAATGGTTTCAAGGTCTCAAAGATTCATAGAGCTCTCCACTTTGATCAAAAGCCTAACTTGAAAACGTTTATTTACACCATTGTCAGTAAGCGTTCACAAGCAGAAACGAAAGTTGAAAAAGAAGTCTATAAACTCATTTAGAACTCAGCTTTCGGTAAAATGTGCGACAGCGTACGACACAGAAGTAAATGTGACATTGTAACCAACCCCAAAGATTGTGCTCGAATTATTGCGGATCCAAACTTCGCATTATTTACAATCATCTATTCTGATATGGTGCTCCTACATCGCAAGAAAAGAAACATTGTTTTAAATAAAAATATTGCAGGCGGAAGTGAAATAACTGAAATATCCAAGAAACTCATGTTGTCATTTTATTATAATGTATGCGAGGTACAGTGGCCGATTGAGGGACAAGTTCAAGTGTATTACGGGGACACTGATTCACTCCTGTTAAAAGTCAAAACTGAAAGTCTATTGAATGATTTGGAAAATGGCGAGTACATTAGCTCACGAATGGACTACAGTATTTGGGACAAATCTCTTTACCCAGCGCTAGTGAAACACCAGGCCCCAAATCAATTGTTAATGCTAAAAACTGAAACGGGTAGCCATCTGATATCCAGTGGTGTGTTTCCTGGTCCGAAGGTATACTGTGTGGAAACGCACGGCAAGGATATCAAACAAGTTTGCAAGAGGGTACCTACACACTTTGTAAAAAATAATTTCGACATGAGTGTGTATAGAAACTGTGTGGAACGTAGTTTAGTGCCACGGGCGAAAGTCATGGCGATTCGCTCTTTACAATTTAAAAACTACACAGTTAGAGGTGAGAAAAACGCCATGTGTGCCATATCGGACAAAGTCTATGTACTTGTGGATGGTGTGAAGTTAATACCACACGTTCATTATTTAATTTCAGCCCGATTTTAATTTATAGATTACAGAAAAAAACTCGGTATAGAAAAATTAACTTAAATTCATTAAAAAAAGAAAAGTATAAATTGGGTGGGAGGGTTTTTTGGGTAATGGAGTGTTTTTTCTTTATCACAAACAATTTTCAATGTGTGTGTGTGCAAGGCAGATCAATTTCCAGTATTTAATGCCAGCCCCGGCCCGGGCCCCCCGCAGGGGGCCCCCGCTTCCCGGCACCCGGCGCTTCCCGGCCCGCCTCGGCCCCCGCAGCGGCCGCCCCCCGGGGGGGGGGGAGGGGTTACCCCAAAATTTAAAATGCTGTAAATAAAAGTGTATGATATTATTTCAAGTGCTTTATTCCAATAAATGTTGTATTTTTCTATAAATAAACAAAAAATAAAGTGTATTTATTTAAGTGTTTTTTTTTCTAGTGGTTATGTAAATGTTGTATTTTCTATTATAAATAAATTAAAAAAGTGTATTTTTTTTCTTATTTAATGTGCGTTTCTCAATGTATAATTTTTTAAAAGTATTGTTACCTTTTTATGTTTAATAAAAGAAAATATTATTCTTTATTCGTCTTCTTCTTCTTCTTCTTATTCTTTAACAGAGTAGTAATAGGGAAATTATTTAGTCATTAGACAGCCATAGTCTACAGTTAGTTGTCTAGGTGAACTGTTGAAGGGAACATGTATCAATTTAAAACACCATTCAGATCGTTTCTGTGTGAACCGTCAATGTCGGGCCAAACAACACTCTTAATTAGAATAATTAAAAATTGCGATAAAATGTTTCTGGTAAACCCGAAAAAAATCTACCATTGTTACAATATTTGGCAGGAGTTACATGATAAAATTAAAGCAATTGCCCCGACGGGATTGGTGCAGATCAAACCATGCAAGGAATTGATGTTTTCAGCAGTATTGACCCAAATTCGTGGTTGATCATTGATGATCTGGCTGAATCTATTGAACAATGGTCCCAGGAAATGCTACAACTGTTCACCGTTCGCTCTCATCATGAGCAGAGATCCGTTACTCTGGCTCTATCCAATCTCTTTCATCAGAGCAAATGTATGCGAAAACCTGCATTGAACTGCATCAACTATATCATCTACAGAGTTGTTCCTGATTCTAGCTCACTAATAACTATCAATAAAAAGATCTATCCGGGAGCCCCCAAATTTCTGCTCTCAGCATACAATCAAGCAACTAATAAACCCCGTGGTTACATCGTATTAGATATTAATCAAATGTACACGAGGATCTGTGTGCAGTCACAGATATTTTCGACAACGAAATTACTCTATATCTCCCCGTGAACACTAAAGAGACCTATTAGTCACTATGATGACACTGAAGAGAATACATGAAAAAACACATTTATTTTCAGTTCTAAGCGCTTCAAAACCTTCGCTTAGGAAAGCAATACTCAAACACGGTATTGACAATGATTTCATTAATCTAATATCCGAAATTTGTTTAAATTTGACCGAGGGTAATGTTCAACTGCCAGAAGTAGTTAAGCAACAGGCAAAGCAACATCATTCCATTGTACGTACATGGGCATATAAAAATAAAGGAAAGATTTTTAAAAAGAAACGAATGCTTCAGGAAGGCGGTAGCTTTTTTACACTTTTACAGCCAACAATTGCATGACTTGTAAACAGTGTTCCCTAGTGAGAATGGCAAAACCCTATAAATTGACTCCAATAGAACTCGCTCTCTCACCCGTCAAACACTTTGAGAACAATCTGAGTAAATTCCTTGACAATGAGAATATTCAGGATGATGAGAAACCGATATTACTTCATAATGAACTTCACTAAGCGAGTTAGCGAGGGCCACGTTGATTAAAGCTAACTACTGCTGCTGCTGATCCCAAAAAAAGAATAATCCTTTTAAGATTCTGCTGCTGGAACCCACCTGAAGAAGAAATACTGCGATTCAGTTATGTTGAAAATTGGAAATATAATGCCCAACTCATATCATAAACAAATAAAACGACTCCTAACCTATCTCTTGGAAAGTGGTCAAGATCATATTCAAGTTGAGAGTAATGGGGAAGGGATTATAATTCGGGGCAAGAGCTATAATCTACTTGATTTAATCTATGATATGGTTACAAATCGTAAAGGAATATTTTCATTTAGCGCTCATCTATAAAGCTTTCTAAATACATTATACTTCTCTAAAAGTCTTTTTGGTAATAGAAAAATTCTAAAAAAATTAAAGTAACCCGCTGCATTACCATTACCAACAACAAAATTGAAAACAAAAAAAAATCATCTTGAAGAATAAGATTTTAAACCAAGTTTTGATAATAAATGCGCACCGCTGATAGCTAGACAAAAGTGAAAACGTACTGAGTAAGTGTCACCATCAACACCACCAACAGCCCGTATAAAAAAGGGTAGTGATCGTTACATAACTTATTTATGTTCAAAATGGATGAAGTTCTGAATGGTGCTTATGAAAATATTGGTGAGGCAGGGAGTTTTAGTTCCCCCACCACTCTTTCCAAAGTCACTGGTACTCGCACTAAAAGTGTGCATGACTATCTAAAAAATGAATCAAGTTACACTCTACATAGAAGTTATAGACTTCGTGCCAATCAATATCGAAAAACCAAAGCCTTTTACCCATTGCATATAATGCAAGCAGATCACCTGACTCTAGATGAGCTTCAAAGACGTCACAATACACCGTAAAAGTACATCCTACTTGCAATCAGTGTTTATAGTCGCTATGCATATTCAATTCCATTGCAGTCAAAGAGAGGAGTTGAAGTTGCTCAGGCCTTTGAAAGTATTCTCGAACAGGATTCGTATAAAAAAATTCAAACGGATCGCGGTAGTAAATTTGTTAATCCCCATGTTGCAAAAGTACTAGAGAAATATAGTACACTGCTCTATCATCGTCACAGTCCTATAAAGGCTGCAATGGCCGAACGATTGATAAGAACTATTCGACTTTTAATTTCAAGATATTGTACATTGAAAAATACACCGGCTTTAATTCATGATCTTAATAAATAATGTTGATTTATAATCAACGACCTCATCGATCATTGTCCAACTCTACGCCAACGGAAGTTCATTATTCTGATCATGATACAATTGACACCTTTCTTAAACAGTATTCCAATGAATTGGCTGTCAAGAAGAAGAAAAATAAATTCATCATTGGTGATACCATTTGAGATAATGGAACAGCTAATACTTATTAAAAAATGAATTAATTGTAGGCCACCAAACTTTCTAAATTGACACAACTCTTAGATACTAAGCCCACAACGTATCGCCTGCGTGATACCAAAGATGAAGAGATTTTCGGCGTTTTTTATGACTATGAATTGCAAAAAGTTAAAAATGCTAGTGAAATCTATCAAATTGAAAAGATATTAAAGACACGTACTCGCAGGGGTAAGAAACAGTTACTTGTTCGGTGGCTAGGATACAACTCTGATTTTGATTCTTGGATTGGTGTTGAAGATATTGACAATGCCCCATGATTTCTATGTAACATTCATGTCCAACGTTTCCGATCCTCTCTACATTGACTTGAATACGACAAGTGATTTTTGGACAAAACTCTCCCCCGCCGTCAAATTTGACGGTGCATATGAAGTGGGTCTTGTCGACTATATTTTCAAAAATACCTATGACATCCTGAGAAAGGATTGTGTGTATGATATAAAAGTTATACCATTCGATTGGACTATGAATGGGTTGGGCTATGTCGACTATGAATGGGTTGAAGCACTTAAATCTAGTGACTATCCACATGTCAGATTGAAATATATTGAATATGATAATATGGGGGATTTGTGTCATGCAATCAATAAATAAATCTCGTGTCGCAGGAATGGTACATTCCATTTTAATTATTCATTGGAACATGATAGGATTTACATTAGCTCACCTGTTGACACTGAAACAATTATTCTCAATGATAATCTGAGAGATGTTCTTGGCTTTAAACAGAATATGATCAATGGGAAAAATGCTGGCATCGTTTACGGGATGGATCAAGTTATTTTTGCTGATTATCCACCTGGTTTTGCCTCGGACTCTTGCATATTTCTCTATGCATCCTTTGTGGAAACATCGAGAGTTAGTAGTTCAAATGCCCCCCTCCTATGTTCTCTAGATTTAAAAACATCCCATGAAAATGTTCATCACTATAATATAAAGCATATTCAATATTTTCCTATAAACACTTCGCATTTGTAACTATGTCAGTTAAGACTAAGCAGTCAATTGGGTAATCCTTTAGCAATAAAAAAAGGTTTAGCAGTGATTATATGTCATTTTCGACCCATTGTCAACGACAGCACAATCACCTAAAAGGAAGAATAGGAGAATTCCATTTGTCTGTCCCGATCTCGATTGATATGTTGGTGCTTTGAGTCCACATCAAATAGGCAATGGATTGGACTACTACAAGGGGCGTACTACAATGTCTAGCTATGGTCTTGGTAGCTGGTTTGCTAGGCTATTTCGTTCTGCACTACCACTTGCCAGAAAATACCTTGTACCTGCTGCATCAAATATTGCTGCCTCCACACTACAAGACTGGGGGTTGGGCAAGAATTTCAAGGAGAGTGTTAAGGAAAATATTAGATCATCAGCAAGAGCCATTGGTGAACGACTAAAATCTCGGCAATATGGGAAAGGGTAGAAATAAATGTGTCCACATCAGTCGGACATTAGTCTCCACCCAGGTAGGTATCGAATGGCATCAACAAGTACTTTGAGGAAATGAACACGGACCAATAAGCAGAAGAAGCGTAATCAGCAGGAGAAACAAAAAAATGGAGAGATTATTAGATTAAAGAAGGACTTCTTCTCTTAAGATGACTTATCTCTCACACAAGGAATCATTTGCATCAATCAGTTCCTCATTGAATCGTTTTAATGCTGAAAATGTTGATGTCTGGGTCAAGTTTGTGTTACTATGAACAATTTCCCCGTCAACAACCCCTCTCGGAAAATACACACTTTCAAATATTTTCCAATGAAGGGTATTTCATTGATTTGTCGTCAACATTTATTGATTTAAATGTTGTGGTGAAGAAAAAGTCAGATAATACAACTCCAAATGCCGGCGATGGTCTCTCCTATGAAGACAGTATTCTACACAACCTATTCAAACAAATTAATGTGTTTATTAATGGAATATTGGTGAGCATTAGCAATAATTTATAAAATTATGCCAGCTAAATACAATTCATGATGATGACACCAAAGGCATACAAAGAGTTTATAGAACAATCATTTGGCTTTGAATATCGAACAGGTGTTGATACTGACGACGAATTGACTAATGCAGCGACCCAGGAGTATCATCTAGTTGGAAAATTAAATAATGAGATCTTCAATATATCCCAATGGCTACCCCCCAATGTCAAGATTGACATAAAGCTACAGATGGCCCCATCGAATTTCATTTTGTGAAAAACACTTTCTGCAGCTCCCGATGCAAATTTCATTATCACATCGGAAAGTCTCCACGTCTAAAAACAACAGGTTATGAGCTCTGTTGCATTGGCAGTGGAAAAGCTAAGAGCCAATGGCAACAACATTAAACTTCTTGTTCCCCATACGATCACCAATCAACGTCACATTGCCACCGGCTCTCGTAGCTATAGCGATTCATCATTTATCAATGGAGAAATCCCATCAAAATTGGCTTTGGCCTTTGTGAAGAGTGGTAGTGCCGTTGGATCCTAGACTGAATCCCCCCATGATTTTAATTTTTTCGTTCTATCTAGCCACCTGTGCAAAGTGAATGGTATCCCACTGTACACTCTATCATTTGACAAATAATTCTATAGAACTCTGTACGAGTTGACCATGCAATCCCTAGATCATGACTCTTAACTATTTGAAAATGGAATAACCGATTCAATGTTTTCAAAAAATCAAGGGGTTATTGTTTTGGATTTGTTTGGCACACAGAATATGAGCATAGAAGGAACAGGAAATGTACGTTTAGAGTGTACATTTACCAATGCTCTGACTGAGAGTATCACGCTAATATCACTAAGTCAATTTGAAACCTATTGGGAAATCACACCCGACGTCATTGTTCTACTAGACCTAGCACCATGAACACAAACCAAATAATTAACGTATTTAGTATGGATCCATACATGTACCAGTACAAGTCCTATTGCATACCTTCGGACTTCATTAAAAAAATTCCAAGTGTTAACAATACCCTTATCATTGTTAATAGCAGTCCATCGACTTTGAAGACCGGTCTGTGGCTCTTTATCTTTCACACAGCAAAGAATATTGAATTTTTCGATCCTCTTGGCCTATCGTAAAAATTATACACTCCATACATCAGCAACTTTATTGAAAACAGGGGAAAAACCATTATTCAAAATCATCGAAGAGTAGAGGATTTAACGACTAAGACATGTGGCTTTCATGCACTACTCTTTTTCATGTTCAGATGTCGTGGCTACACCTACAAGCAGTTTCTCAACATCTACGTTGACTTACCTCTATTGAACGACTTTCTAGTGGAGAATATACTTACAAGTTTATTTAATATTGATTTTAGTTCCCTAATAATAAAATGTTCTAAAGATGTATGTTAAATTTTTTATTAATAAAAAAAAAATTATATACATAATAAAACGACTTTTCTAATCTTTAGATTTCATCCACTACTAGGTATTTGTCGACAACAACTAGTGCAGGTAGATTATCTGAATTCAAAGTGTACTGATCCTAATGTACTGCAATGTCAGGGTCACATTTTCTACAGTAGAGTGTAACTTCACTCTTGTCATATCTCTTTGTATAGTCAATGATACTATTCTCATTCATTCTATAGAATTCACATTTTTCAATTTGCTTATTTGAAGCAATTTCACAAACAGTTTCCTCAAGTGTCGAATCACATTCCGTCACAGCCAAATAAAAATCAGTGGGCTTATAATCATAACATCCACTGTCTTCACAACGATGACGTAGAAATCATATCATTTGTTGCTCCAACAATTGAATCGTTGACCCGGGTCCTTCTCCCAGAACAATCTAAAACCAAGACGATACCAATCTTTTAGCAATAAACTAAAATCCTGGTCAGTATTCTTTCCAATCCTACCGGGATATGTACTCTCCCACTGATTACATTTATCATAATGACAATTGGAGCATAGGTGGCCTCTAGGATGAGAGTCACATACCTCTTCAAGACAGGAATTACAACCTTTAATTTGTACAGCATATCCTCTATGCAATTTACACAGGTTGCATAATCTACACTTTTCATCATGCTCCTCAATCATTGTACAATTCTCACATGATGATGACTAAGTGCCCAGTGTGTAGATATATAAATGATAAGCATGGAACATATTTTCACATGTTGACGCTCTTACTACCACACTGAAACTGAGCTAGCAACATCAAACATTGTCTCAGATAGAGAGAGAGAGAGGAGTAAATTATACTTGAGCATCATCTTTCTCATGAAAAAGGTCCTAAATTTCAAAACTAATGTTTAAAAGCGTATCCACAGTATCATTTTGCCGTGTCGTGATCAATATATCAATAAATTGTGTAAACTCATATGGACCACGACGTAGAAGCTTCATAAAATAGTCTAATAATGGAGACTCAGTTTTCATTATATCTAACAGCATTTCCCGAGAAAATATCTTCCGTTCAATAGACAGCTCTAGAAAATCATCATCTAGAATCAAACGTTTTTCCATAAGAACTAGATTCCTCGTGATTCGTTCTTTCTCGAATCTATCCATTTTTTAGAGTCCTAACTCTCTCACAACTAACTTCAGACTAACCAGAATTTCTTTTTGTACTCTAGAAAATATACGCTAGTCTACTATAGAAAGAAAAAAATACCATTGATTTAGAAACATTTTTATTGAACATAATTACAATAATAATATTCACTGATGCATTTTGTTCTCATCAATATATTTCAATAGGACATCTAATGCTGACCGAAGTTTATTTATATGGAGAATATTCACTTTTCAAGCAAAACATAGTTGCTCCTCCTGCTTAAAATTGCTTAATGATATCACGTATCTAGCATACATACTACCCCATTCAAGGCATACTCTACAGCCAACGGTTATTTCCAAAGCTACATTGGGTACTCGTATATCGTTGCTGCTGCTGCTGTCGGTTCCATCCTTAATCTCCAATAATGTAAATGCACCACTCATTTTTTTCCACTAATATCCTCTCAAATAAACTATTCTCTCTCTGAATTCAATTCTCTTACTAATATGAACTACATTGAAAATTACTCCTTATATTTGAATCCAACAACTAATCAAGTTACTCTATATGGAGTGACCACCGCTCTCTCTCTGTTTGACCCCCAAAAAATGGATGTTACCTCATAAAAACCCGTCTGCTAAGGCAAGTACCGTTCGTAGTAATAGGTGACTGACCCTGGTAAGTCAATGTACCGGTTGAACTACACACATATCCATGTGTAATTCAATGTGGGTTCAGTATTCCCTATGCCCTTACTACTTCGATGAATATTGTCGTGAGGTCCTGATAATAGGATAGTGGTGTTAAGGATGTTTTTTCTCTGGTTTGAGGGATATGGCTCTTTGCTGAAGATCGATAAACCGAAGTTTAGCTAAAATTTGTGTATTTATTGTGCCAATATTGCAAAAAAATTTTCTCGATGTTAAGGGGAATTCCTGTGTGAAAGTTGTACTAGGCCTAAGATAGTCGTCGATTACCCCTGGGACGGAAATAAATTTCCTTTTTTTCTAACAAAGGTCATCGGTTACCCCAGACGTGGTAGCACTTTGATCTTTCTATCTCCTGGTCACATTTTATGTTTGAAAGAATTATGTTTTTTGGCTGATTCGTTGATGGTGGTGAGCCACTCCTCTCCTTCAAATTGCAGAGACCTTTGTCCATATCTGTATTTTTCCTTCTTTCCCCAGTTGTCCCCCTGCAGAGGATCCTTCCACAACGGTATTCTGCAGTACCATACAATTTAATCAAATACTGGGAGAATGTTTAAAGCTGACGGGACGTGTCGATGCACCGGTTGGACCTGCTCATTTTGCATCAAAGGGGTCTTCTTCTTCCTCCCCCTATATTTATTACTCCTTGGTAATGGCGGCCCACTTTTAATTATGGGCCCAAAGAGATTATGTCCCCCCTTTGTCCCCTTTTTTCCCATATCCGCTGCCTGGGGAGGCGACGAGTTACTCGGGGGAGGCCTTTACTGAGAAGGCCGCTGTTTCTGTTCGTTTTTAATCGATAAATTTTTTATTTTTGCCTAATATTACTTCATTGATAATTTTTTTTTAAGTTAGTCTATTTTAGAATAAATGACGGATTTTCATCTAACTTTTGGAAAAACTTTGAATATCCAGTCACAATTTTTGATCATCAGTATTTTTGTGCTATAAATTTTTGACAGTGGCTTCACTAGAGAACTTTGGTTATCAAGAAGAGGATTATTATTCATTGGAATTGAAGATATGCGTAAGATTTGGTCTTCTGTAGGGGTGAGGGCATCCTGACCCTTATCCTGTAGGGACCATTGGTGTAAAAAATGCTTTAATCCATCATTTAATTATTTTTTTGTTACAGTTTGTTGTTATAGTTTGGTTTGTTTGTCTAAATAAGTACAGGTCAAGGTTGTTTTTTCAAAACTAATTCTGCTTTAATGTTAAAAAAACAAACAAAAAAAAACAAAAAAACAGGACGTTAAAAACTCAGTACAACCGGATCTCCCAATTTGTTTGCGTCAGTTGACCTTCTCCATTGATCCTGAAATTATAATTGAGGTTTCTTCATGGTCTAACATCGGAAAGCAGATCAGGCTTAACAAAGTTGATTTTGTTCGCATTAGGAATATAACCAATTTTTTCCAAAACTATTGTCCTTGATAAAGTCCTTAGTTACAATCTACTATCTCTTAAAGTTTCACACCGATCAGAGAAAAATATTGTTTCGAGCATTTTGCGGTCTAGGGAATCAATATGTTCTATTTTTTCCAAAACATATTATCCTCTTAGTTTTGTCTGGCCCAGTATATTTACCCAATAGGTTAACAGCAGATCGGAGGTAAAACAAATTTGACTCTATTCTTGGCACCTTGAATCGATACAATACTTTCCCCCATATATTTTTATCTTTGCCAAGCTCCTCTTGTCTTTGCCAACATGCCTTGTATATCTAAGCTAAATTGAAAACAAAACTAGTTGGCCCGGTTTAGGGAGTCAAAAATGCATACAACCATTATTCAAAACAATTTTGTGTTCACTGTGTCTTTTCTCTCGCAAAATTCCCAGTAGGAAGGAGTCACCATCTTCTGAGAAAAGGCAACTATGCGGAACGAGTTGGTGCAGGGGCACCCCTTTACCTGGCAACAGTGATGGAGTATTTGGCTGCTGAGGTTCTTGAGCTTACTGACCCCGTCTATACAGCTTGTGACTTACAAGCCTATAAGAGGTGAACCAATTTAATTCCCCAGTGTAAAATTTTTCCTGGACAATACAACCCTCCCTGGAAATTTACCTCCCCAAGGAAGATTCTTCACCCCAAGCACACCCCAATAGAAATCCACCCTAAGCACCAATCCCCCCCCCCCCGGAAAAATGTCTGTATACTTCTCAATAACAAATACTATACGTAAACAATGGGCAAATTTCATAACTTACAGGCCTCTCCCCTAGGACTGTTGGGAGTTATTTTACCCCTAAAGACCTAATTATTTGATCTTTCAACTATACTAAACCAAATGGCTATCTCAAAATTTTGATTTAATAACTTTGGGAAATAAATGGGCATGGAAAGGGGGCAAGTTGCCCTCCAAACTTTTCTGTCACTTAAAAAAGGCACTGAAACTTTCAATTTCTGTTCGAATGCACCCTCTCCCGATCTTCTAGGACTATTATTTCAATACGATCACCCCTGAAAAACCTGAAAAAACAACAAAAAAATACAAAAACAATTAAACACGCATTCGTGATCTGTCTTCTGGCAAAAATAGCGGAATTCCACGAATTCTTTGTAGGACCATTATTTGAATACGAACTGTCTTCTGGTAAAAATAGCGAAATTCCACATTTTGTACAAAGGAGCTTGAAACTTCCACAATTGGGGTCTCAGGTACACTGAATCTGATTGTGTGATCTCCATCAATATTTTTTGAATTCTAGGGGGTCTTTCCCCCCTATTTTGAAATACCGACAAATTTTCTCAGGCTCGTAACTTTTGATGGATAACAAAACTATCTTATATATTTGGAATCAGCATAATAAGCTGATTCTTTGATGTATCTATTGATATCGAAATTGCTTTTTTTAGAGTTTTGGTAACTAATTAACTATTGAGCAGAGTCGCTCCTTATATATACAGCTTGATAGCACGAACTGATTAAAATTATCATTTTTTTTCAAACGGAGATACGTTTAGGAGACAAAAACGTCTTTGTACTCTTTTTCCTTTCCCTAAACATCGTATTTTGAGTACACTTACCCTCTCCGAGCAACCTCTGAACGATTTATCTTTACCCCTTATTCCTCCCAGATGCGCTATTGTGATACCTTGAGTTAAACATACTGGCTTTTGAACTCACTTCTTCACAGCGGATAGCTTTAAGGTCAACATGGGCTGAAACTGTTAAGGCTATTAGGCTGGACACAGGCACAAATTTGTTGGCCCCCTCTTCCCTTCCATTTAAACACTAGATATGAGTTTCTCCTCTCCCCAGCACTCTGAAAATTTTGGATCGATCCTCACTGGTCGTTCCTGAAATCCTGTAGATATGGAATTTTGATGCTCATAATGCATTTTTTTTTCTTTCAATTTACCTCTTCTACTCCCCTAAAGACTAAATTCAAGGTCCAATTAGCTCTCCAGAATCTTTTGAAATTTTTAACTTGACCCCTCAAGCCTTTTCTGAGATAATGATGTCGCTATTTAGTTAACTTGTCCTTCAGTCTACTTGCTAATTGATTCAAAATAAATTCTAGTCCAACAAGAGCCTCATATAGCTAATTTTTGGTTAACAAATTAGAGCCCAAAATCATTAGACCATTTCCCTCTGCTCCCTTCCCCATCTCAAGACTTGACGTCCAGTTGCTCCTCCTCAACAGTCCCCAAAGTTTCGACTTGTTCCCAAAAGCCGTTTCCAGGATACCGTAGAAACAGTGTTTTGGTCAATTGATCACCTTTGATCACCGTTTTGACACCACTATAGTGCGTAGTGTAAGACTGTATCGCTTGTATTGAAAGTTTCCATTTGATTACCCAAGTCATTTCCATGTTGTTTCGGGTACACTATTGTAACCTGGTACATCATAGCGTCTTTTGAGCTGTACGTGAATATATTCTAATTCTCATACAGGTTCTTAATGAGAAAGATATTTCGGTGGTTATCCCCCAAGCATGAATTTTGAAGCCCCATACCCCTCGGCCTTTCTTTTCCCACACAACCTGAAAGTTTTAAATCCTTCTCCCGTGCTATTCCAGAGAAACTGCAGATAGGGTATCTTGATAACCTGGATGTACATTGTGTCTTTTGATTTATTCTACCTTCTTGCCCAAGCTATAATTCAATATTTACTTGCCGGACTCCACACTTTCGAAAGTTTTAGGTTGGTCCGGAAAGCCCTTCCCAGGATATTGTGGATACAGCATTTTGATCACCTGGCATTACATACCATCTTTTGATTTATTTTGACACGGCTGGAAATAAATGATGAATTTCATAAGAAGCTTATAATACAAAAATGTATAGATTAAAAAAGTAGCCTTTTCAGCGCTCTTACCCCAGTCAATACTTGAGGTCCACTTGATCCCCCCATACTTCTTGAAAACTTCGGCTTGATGCATCAAGGTGGTCAGAGATGTTAAATGTATTTTAAGAGCAATATATCAGATAATGTTGCTTGGTTCACCTTGTTCCTTGGACATGAATAGGTCTTCGTTGTCAAGTGGAAATCACATATCTCCGTTTTTCAAAATTTTTCAGAGGGCAAAATAAACAATAACTTTTTCCTATTTGCAGTTAAGCTGTCGAACCTTTTACATTAGAAAGGCGACTTTTAGAACATTAGAAAGGCGACTTTTTATGACATTTTCCATGAGAAGAGCAAAAACGTCGACTAAAGCAGTTATGACAGAAAGGTTGATACTTGGTTTCAACATGACAAAATCCCCAATACTCTATGGCAGACTGTCAAGCGGAAAATACGTGTCTCGGGAAATAATGCAATTCACCTATACTGTTTTTATTCAAATTAGAGTATAAAAAGCACATTTTTAAAATCACTTATCAATAGGCTATTCTTCAGACGATTTGTCGTTTTCTTCGTGTTCATCAGTCTCAAGAAGGGTCTCTCTCCTACCTTTCAGAGTTTTCAAACTTTTGCATTTATGATGGATCAGCTGCGGAATCACCTACTTCTTGCAGAGGATCGCAAGGTCTCTCTTCTTCACTTCTGAAACGGGGATTTCTTCACTGTAAGCTGTCTTTAGCACTTTTTTCGTGGTAAAGAACAATACAAACCACCTGTCATCTATTTCCGTGTAACCAGTGGGAAACTTTACAATTTATCAGTTTCTAGTAAACTTTACCGACATCAGTTTAATCCACAGAAGTTTAAGTATCTTGTATCACGCACGGTAGATGGGTGATGGTGTCTTAAGCTGCCTTCCAGTCTACAAAGTGTTTGAACATCAGTATTTTGACAGTGTAGGAAGCTGAACTTTTCGTTACAGTTTGGGTTAGAGTCATTTATTGTTTTGGTGCATACAATGTAATTCCTCTTACATTGTTTTTAACAGCAGAATACACACTGTCTAGGGTCATTTAGTAAATGGCCTGAAAGATGGAATACCAGCCCAATGGTCAGTATACTTTTACACTGCTGAAGAATAGAAAAGAGCATCGCAAGCATTTAGTGGTTTCTGTTCTGACCACCGCAGAAGTCAGAGAACAGGCTTACTGTCTTGACAGTGCCTCTACTATCAACTTGTCTAATTCACGGTGAAAGACAAGTTGCGATTTCATTTGCACCTTAGTTTTCGTTCTTCTTCGCCCAGAAAAGCAATTTCCGTTCTTATTTTTGTAAACTGTAAAAGTGTAGCAAGCATATTTTCGAAAAATTCCAATCAAAACTCCTTCTCCGTGTGGTTTCCTAAGTACTTTTTTTAGATCAAAGCATGTATCAACGTGACACTAACCAGCTTCAGCACGTTGGTCGGTGGCTTCCATGTAGCGCCATGCTGTCTTCTCTATTATGTGATTCACGTATGCCAACTTTTCACTTTCTGTCATATTCTGAGCAGATTGCACCATTTCACAGAACACGCATTTATCCTTCCTCGGTTTATGGAAGCTGAAGTACAACTCGTTGAGATATTTCCAAAGAGATCTAATTTTTAATTTTTCTGCAGGGTTCGATGTAGAGCCTGAATAAGTTTGACTTGTTTTTAAAGTTCTTTGGCAGATATTTCTTTGTTGCTAACGGCAGTAATGGAATTCCACAGCAGGTAAGTCTTTTATCTACTTTTTTGCATGCTTATACACTTCCCTAGGTATCTTAATGGGAGGGTCTGATTTCATATCTTTTCTATGAGAAAATCTCAAGTCATAGTTTTGAGCTAAATTTTGTACAGCAAACTCCTCAAGATCATGGCACACACAAGTTTTAGACAAACTTTCTTCTATTTCCATCATTGTGGGGCATATAATGTCTGACAGTTTTGTTTCTTCTTTTTTCTGCTTTCAGAGTTTGCTCTGAAACAAGTTCACAATGAGAATAGACACACAACCAATCTTTTTGTTGTTTTTATTGCCGAGCTTCCAATAGTAAGAAAAGATACGTTTTTCTTAATTCATCTGAGAAAGTTTTGCAAAACTTAAAGAAAATTTTGCCTGATTTCTCTTACTTTAGTATTACCTCCAACTATTCACAGTTGTCTTTCATACTCTTTTCCTAAATCTCTCAAAATATTTTTTTCTTTGTTTTATTTGCACCCTTTAGTAAGTGGAAGAAGTTTGTCAATTTCTGAAGCAGAGTTCGACACGTCTGGAAGAGGAGCTTCTTCCTCATCTGAGGTTTTCTATCTAAATTCTTTTGGACTAGTTTCGTCTCTCTACATCGAAGGCTTCAATGCAGGTACCTTCTCCACCAGAAAAACTAGCCTCATGTAAATTTAAATTTACTTTAAGTAGCTCTTCAGAGTTCTATCTTATCTATCTTTTCTTATTTTGTTATCTATCTTATCTATGATTTTGGTATTGTTACTTCATGGCTAACAATTCTTTTCTACTGGAGACAACTTATGTTGTGAGAAGGAAGCTGCCAGATGCGTGGTTTCCTCTTGACAGCCCTCTATTCTAATCTAAGAAACGTCATTTCTCCCATTTCTCTATCTCCCATTTTATGAGTCGGAGGTAATTGAGATACACACCACTCGAAGCAGAATTTTTCGGCGAATAGAACTGTTTTAAAAACAGAAAAACACAAATTTGACCAGATAGCCAACGTGGTTTCCACTTGACACCGACAAGATTCTAGTTTCCACTTTGTCTCTATTGTTGTAAAGCGGGCAGATTTTTTTTTTTTTTTTTTTTTGAAGAAACATGATAATAAGAATTATAACAATAATAATAATCATTATTATTAGTATTATTATTATAATACGGGAATACAGCACAGAAATTTAGGTGGATCGGAGACATAGCGCTTGCTACCCTCCGCCCTCGGCCCATCTTGGAACTTCAAACTTTATGCCCTAACCTATTCCCAAAATGTTAAAGATAAAGCCATTTAAATAATCTGGGAACACATAGGGTCTATCGATTTATCTTGCAGCTTCACCACACGTAGATTTTAAGTTTCGTTGGAAATTATATTGTAGGTACTTTTTGGTGGATTGAATATAAAATTATTAGCCCCTTCTCCTTCCTATACCACAAAATTGTAAGTGAACTTGCTCCAACTTCCTGCTCCATTTTTCTAATAGTAACTGTGAATTTCAAGCCCATTTCCCAAGCTGTTAATGAGGTGTTGATATGTTGCATATATCGCGGCCGCTGCGTGCACACCTCGTATGATGGAAAAATCAAATTGTTCAGGAGACGATAAAAACTAATTTGTTGGTACGATTTTTAAGACAAAAATACCAAAAAAATCCACATGACTCAGAAAAAAATCCTTTATATGTAGATATTATTTTTGATTATTATAAGCAATTTGAAGTGGTATAAACAGCTCATACGAGGTGTGTGCGGCTCCTATTTGCTTTATGCGTGGTGTGATAAGCAACTTTCTTCGAAAATGCAAAATATACGAGGTATACACAAGTTCAAAACAAAAATGGTTTACAATCATAATGCATCACTTAACATTGATACTCTTATAGAAAGCATGAGCATCTCGTGGCAACACATCCAGCAGCCCCATGAAATCGCTTAACTTACATGCATCAAGGCTAAGGGTTCCTTCATGAAGTGGATGTATTCGAATGTTCGGTTCTTTCAAAGTCTGTTTTGGTAGAATTATCCATTCGTCCTTCTGTTTGAGCTTGTAACAAACAGATCTATCGAGACTGTATTTAGAAGCAACGGTCATGGTGATAGTTGGGTCCCCCCTTTTACATCCAGATCAATAATCAGAATAATACTTCAATCCTGTGTAGTCCTTGAAAAAAGTATGATTTACCTGTTTTACTCGATAAGGGTAAGGATTTCGCCTTGCATTCTTCATCTCAGATGCATACATACTTGAAATGTAAATGTCTCTATCTTTGCATCGGGTTTCAATCTTCTGGTGTACACTGTCATACTCCATTTGAGTGTGCCCTTTTTCCAGATACTTCTGTATCACTTTCGCTTCATGTATAGAAGCGAAATGGACAAGTGCATTAGAAAGAATTCCATTCCTTTGCTGATATGAACATCCATCGCTCCACATAATAATCGTTTCAGCATTTGGGTATGACCGTAACAGGTGTTCCAACCTTTCAATAACACACGAGTCCAATTACATACAACGAGCTTCTGTTTGTAGTAGAGAGATGACGCTTTTATGTTCGGACAAGGCAACGTAGATTCAAGGTCATTAGTTGTAACCACAAGCACCTCTGAACTCCCCTTGGCTTTATCCTTGTCACTGTTTTTCTCAATACTAGCTTCTTCTTTCTGTAATATGTGCTCAGAATACTGCTCTTTGGCAAGATTCTTCAATTTAAATGCTAGGCATCTGTCACACTGGTCCTTTTTTGGCTTGAAAATCTCAATATCTTTCTCTTTCAATAGTTGTCTAAAAATGTCATCAGAGGCGACGCTGTAGCGTTGCTAATAGTAAAGGCCATACGGCTCCAATGTTTTATTATTTTTTTTCCCAGAGGCACTTCATATTGAAGGGGTCGTCATAGAAACTTCAAAGGGGGCTCATTCGATTGGAAATCGAGCGTTCCAGTGCCCTTTTTAATAGTCGAGAATTATTGGAGGGCAACTAGCCCCCCCACGCCCATCATTCCCCCAAACACATCCAATCATAATTTTGAGATAGCCATTTTGTTCAGCTTAGTTGATTTCCAGATAGAAAATATATTTTTGAGGAGGACACTCCCCCCCTACCCTCAGGGCAAGGGTTTTAGGTTATGCTCTGGGGGCATATAAGGTTTTTATAGAAGGTGTTGTCGTAGAAACTTCAAAACAGGCTCATTCGATTGGAAATCGAGCGTTCCAGTGCCCTTTTTAATAGTCGAGAATTATTGGAGGGCAACTAGCCCCCCCACGCCCATCATTCCCCCAAACACATCCAATCAAAATTTTGAGATAGCCATTTTGTTCAGCTTAGTTGATTTCCAGATAGAAAATATATTTTTGAGGAGGACACTCCCCCCCTACCCTCAGGGCAAGGGTTTTAGGTTATGCTCTGGGGGCATATAAGGTTTTTATAGAAGGTGTTGTCGTAGAAACTTCAAAACAGGCTCATTCGATTGGAAATTCAAAGGGCTAGTGCTCTTTTTAATAGTCGAAAGTGATTGGAGCGCAACTAGCCCCCCCCCCTCCCACGCCCATCATTTCCCCAAACACATCCAATCAAAATTTTGAGATAGCCATTTTGTTCAGCGTAGTTTATTTCCAGATAGAAAATATTTTTTTGAGAAGGACACTCCCCCACAAACCTCAGGGCAAGGGTTTTAAGTTATACCCTGGGGCCATATAAGGTTTTTATAGAAGGTGTTGTCGTAAAAACTTCAAAAAAGGCTCATTCGATTGGAAATTCAAAAGGATAGTGCCCTTTTTAATAGTTGAAAGTGATTGGAATGCAACTGCCCCCCCCCCCCCAAACCCATCATTTCCCCAAATAAACCCAATCAAAATTTTGAGATAGCCATTTTGCTCAGTCTAGTTGATTTCTAGATAGAAAATATGTTTTTGAGGAGGACAATCCCTCACAACCCTCAGGGAAAGGGTTTTAAGTTATGTCCTGGGGGCATATAAGGTTTTTAATGAAGACGTTGTCGTAGAAGCTTCAAAAAAGGCTCATTCGATTAGAAATTCAAAGGGCTAGTGCCCTTTTTAATAGTCGAAAGTGATTGGAGGGCAACTAGCCCCCTCCCCCACGCCCATCACTCCCCCAAACACATCCAATCAAAATTTTGAGATAGTCATTTTGTTCAGCATAGTTGACTTTCAGATAGAAAATATGTTTGTGAGGAGGACACTCCCCCACAACCCTTAGGGCAAGGGTTTTAAATTATGCCCTTGGGGCATATAAGGTTTTTATAGAAGGCGTTGTCTTAGAAACTTCAAAAAGGCTCATTCGATTGGAAATTCAAAGGGCTAGTGCCCTTTTTAATAGTCGAAAGTGATTAGAGGGCAACTAGCCCCCCATGCCCACCATTCCCCCAAACACATACAATCAAAATTTTGAGATAGCCATTTTGTTCAGCGTAGTTGATTTTCAGATAGAAAATATGTTTGTGAGGAGGACACTCCCCCACAAACCTCAAGGCAAGGGTTTTAAGCTATACCCTGGGGGCATATAAGGTTTTTATGGAAGGCGGTGTCGTAGGAACTTCAAAAGAGGCTCATTTCATTGGAAATTCAAAGGGCTAGTGCCCTTTTTAATAGTCAAAAGTGATTTGAGGGCAACTGACCCCCCCCCCTCTCACGCCCACCTTTTCCCCAAACACATCCAATCAACAATTTTTGAGACAGCCATTTTGTTAAACGTAGTTTTAAGTTCTGGAAATTAGGTCTTTGAGGATGACCATTCCCCCGCAGCCCTCAGGGCAAGGGTTGTACTTTAAGGATTCTCCGAATCCTTCATATTATTTCTTATGGAAGGGATGCTCGGATAAACTTTAGAGAGGGCTCATTTGATTGGAAATTGAAGGTTCTTTTTCACTTTTGAAGAGTCAAAAGAGATTGGAGGGCAATTAGTCCCCCCCTCCTCCACGCCCTAAATGCATCAGATAAAAATTTTGAGATAGACATTTTGTTAAAATATTTCAAAGTTCTGATAACAAAAACTCCGATGTCGACACGGCTCGCCAGGGCCCAGGGTTAGGCGTTGTAAGTTATGCCCTGGGGGCATATAAACAGTCAAACAATCATTAAATAAACAATCAATGCAAACAAACATACCATAGATATTAATGTAAATTAATACATAAATTAAGTTTTTAAAATTAATTTTCTTATGTTACTAATTTTTAGACAATAGAAAACTAAAGGTCATAAAGGCAATAAGGTTTCGATGTTTTATTGTTTTTTAGTTGTGCACTAAGATTAGTGAAAACAGGGCACCAACGGGAAGGTGCACAGCCAGCCCTGTCCCCCCACACTTTAGGATTAAGCCTGACCCCCTAATATCCTCCCATTTGTAGCGGAAATGTGAGGATAGCCTTCACGGCCGTATCCAGGTGGGGGGGGGGGTTACCCGGTTTGACCCCCCCCCCAAAAAAAAAATTTTTTTGACCGAGTCAAAAATAAGTCGAAAATTAGTAAAACCTAGGTAAAAATCAATAAAATTAGTCGAAAACTGGGTAAAAAATTAGTACCCCCCCCCCCGAAAAAAAAATCCTGGATCCACACTTGATAGCCTTATATAGTGCTTGTTAATTGTTATCTCTTTTGTAAAGTTATTTTAGCTTTTTAATTAATTTTTTTCTGTTACTAAGTTTTAGACAATAGAAAACAAAAAGTCAAAAAGACCATAAGGCTTTAATGTTTTGTTGGGTCTTTTTCTAAAAGCTCCTCATTTTGTTGTGTACAGCCAGCCCTGTCCGCCCACCCCTTAGCATTAAACCCGAGGCCATGACGCCCTGAACCTAAAAAAGTTGAGCAGAAATTTCATTTCGATTTTTATGAAGATCCAAAATTATCTGAGGGGAATATGTTTGGGGGAGCATATTCCACGACTGGGAAATTTCTGCTGGGTGGAATTTAACGCGGGGGAATTATCAGCAGGAAAAGAAAATGTTCTTTGAGGGGCGAGGAATTTCCAAGGGGTGGGTTTTCCATATGTGAATTATTCAGGGAGGGTACGACTAAACCCATTCGATAATATTCTAAATTTTATATCTGAAAGTAACGGGAATAAAGAATCATCGGAAATGTCAGAGATAGCACTTCAGGTTCCTTTACACGATTTTGTTCGTGTCTTTTGAAAAAAGACATTTTCAAAAGATAGATTAATTTCGTTTGTATTACTTTCTCTGTGGCTACTCATTTATCCATGTGAGGGGGGAGACTTCCTCCCACCACTGCCTACGCTAAGGTTTCAGTTTTGATCTCAAGGCTTAAAAATGAACACAATGCGATAAAAGTATAACTCAAAATAACATATATAGAATAATATATGCACATAACACGAAACAATTAATCAAACTTGCACATTATGAGTTAAGGCTCACCCAAATGATGGGCCAGGGGTCTCCCCCTTCCACAACCTATGAAATCAATCCTGCAATAACTGAAAATATAAAGTATTTTTGAGTATTTTAACATCTTCAACAACTCAAACGGTCCAACATTCTGCAGCCCAATGAGTCTGTCTAGTCTTCTAAATCGGGAACGGAAGACATAAGTGAAGTTCCTTCCCGTATTGGATGAGTCTCCAACCTCACCCTCCCCTTCCTCTACTGTCTACGCTAAAGTTTTTTTCTTTATGCCAACTACGCCACCCCGACCCCAAAGACTTTAATAAGGTAAAGTTTTGTATGGGAAGAACACATAGTAAATCTATTATAATTATCCAATTATAAGGTGAAAATACATACTCTGTGATAAATGCAAAATTGCTTTGGCACACAAAACCTACTAAGGTCAATTCCAAACAGTCGTGATCCTTTTGTGTCAGCAAGTGAAATGGTCAAAAAAACCTTATTGGAGCTATTTTTTCAATCTATTCATTGTTGTCAATCGCTGTCCACAAGTTATGCAAGCTGTCTTTTGTTCATATATAAGATTTTTATCAAAGAGGTAATCGTATAGACTTTGAAAAAAGCCTAATTCGATTTAAATTGAAAGTTCTAGATCCGTTTTTTAAAGTCAAGAATAATCGGACAGTAAGCAACCTCCCCCCTCCATGCCATAAAAACTTGAAACTTTTTGCAATAAAAAACGAACAAAAATTAATTAAAAAAAACTTCTCTAAAAATACGTTTTTAAAAGAAAACTATTTGCTATTTTAAAAATAACCCTTGCATATAACAATACATTTTAAGATTCAAAATCAAAACGACTAGAAATTACTGTTAGTGAAGAAATGAAACCCAAAATAAGCAGAAATTAAATAAAGCTTCATAGGAAAAAACAAAAAGCAAATGACATAAATGATTAAATAGATCTTAAAGCGAGTAATGCTTGGATTGAATATGAAAGTCAAGCTTAAAACGAAATTAAAATAGTTTGCTAATAAAGTATAAATGAAACTTAAAACGAAGAGAAATAAAATAAACTAATCAATGCGAACGAACATACAATATATATTAATGTAAATGAATAAATAAGTCTTAAAACAAATAAAATTTAAATTGAATATGGAAATCAAGTTTGAATCGAATAAAAAAAACTACAAGCAAGAGTTCGGGTATCACCTCACTGCAGAAGCCTGAAACCTGTTGCGTCATTGGCACTTTACTGAAAACGAATAATATTACAAATGTTTTATTTTGTACTTAATATTGAAAATAAATATTAAAATTACAATAAAATTTTGAACTGATGAGCTTTCAGCAATTAATATCATTATACATCAAATATTCAGTTTAATTTGTTATTTCTTTCCAAGATTGGTCAAGACAAATATAGTTTCACTAAATACAAAATTTAAACACTCCCCCCTTCTATACCCGTAAAAGCCTAAAGTCATCTGTGTCATTCAATCTTCACTGAAAACGAATCTCTCTTACATTACAAATTTACTCTTTTCCAGTTCTTTAAGTATTTAAAACGAAGACAAGAATCGCAGTGAATAAAAATCTTGTACTGATGGACTCTTCATCAATTAGTATTATCATATATCTAATATTCAATTTGATTTTGTTTATACTTTCCAATACTGTTCAAGACTCATATAGTTTTCAGTAAGGCGCCAATGACGCAGTAGGTCTTAGGCTTCTGCAGTGAGGCGATACCCGAACTCTTGTTTGTAGTTATTTTTATTCGATTCAAACTTGATTTGCATATTTAAGTTAAATTTCACTTGTTTTAAGATTTTTTAATTCATTTACATTAATATATATTGTATGTTTGTTCGCATTTATTGTTTATTTAATTTCTGTTCGTTTTAAGTTTTATTTATACTTTAATAGCAAACTATTTTTTATCATCTAAAGCTTGATTTTCATATTCAATCTAAGCATTACTCGCTTTAAGATATATTAATTCATTCATATCATTACTTGTTGTATGTTTTTGCTATGATTGTCTATTTAATTTCTGTTTGTTTTGGGTATTATTTACTCTTTAATTGTATTTTCTGGTCGTGTTGAGTTTGAATTTTAACAGGTGTTTTTATATGCTGAGCTTAAGTTTAAAATGGCCTTTACTTTTCTTTTAAAAACTTCTTTTTCGAAAAGTTTTTTTTTTATTAATAGCTAACAATATCAGCCTTTTTCTTTTCCCATTTTCTCCCTGTAAACATAAAACACCTCTTTAACAGTTCCAAAAGGACACTCAAAGTACTTTTTCTTGTCCCAGGCTCTACAGTAGTGAGATGGGAACTTTGGAAGATAATCCAAAAACTTCTCTGCCTTTTGCTTTCTTTCTGCAAAGTAAGTGATTTCCTAGTATCTAATCGAATTGAGGTTTTTGGGTGGTTTGGATTTTGTGATGGATGCATGCCTTCCTTTGCTGCCTGTTAAGACCAGTTCTTCACTTGCCATTCGCCAATGCCAAACGTACTCAAAAATATTTGCATGCAAACTCTTAGCATCCCTTCTGAAGTTTTCAAATTGTATTTTAGGGTTCCTTTTCTCCTAGAAGGACCAATATCAGACTGCTTGAATTTTTCACAAAAATTCAAAAATTCAAAATTCGTCGTAAGTGAAAAGTGTAGCTATGTAGACCCTCTTTTGTTCTCAGGATATTTTTTCCCCAAAAGCTACCAAACAAACTCTGCCTCTCACCTTGAGGATTGATTAAACATTCAAAAACTCTGACCTTCTTAGCATCGACATTACAATGTTTGGATTTAAAGCCAATTTTCCGTTCAGGCTTTTAATCTTTAGTAGCTGCCCACTCACCATCGTTCCTGTTCTGTAATTTTCTTCCTTCGTATTTCTTCCCTTGGCATCTAGCATAATAATTTTTCAATCAGTTTTCCCCTGGCTTTGATCTGTCTTTGTGCCTGCTTTTTCTAGATAATGCAATACTATTTATCACTGAGCTTTCTGTTTCCACGTCCAAATTGTTTTCTGGAATATCTCCTAGACTTTTGTCGTAGACTGATGCGCTTCGACTTTCATGGGCAGGTATATTTGGCGGTAAAATAGCACCACTTATATCCGCTGATTCAGCGAGAGGAGATTCTCCAGCAACACGTTTGTCTTGATTCATTTGGTATTCCTGTTCATATCTTGAATTCAGATCAGCATATAAAACGGAGAGCAAAGACCAAAGATTCATCTGCTGTAATATCACTCTCGCTTCCTTCTTCCCTGACCTCTACTGATTGACGGCTGGCTCTGTCACATGCTAATCTGATTAAAGGCACGAGGGGTAAAGAATCTTCATATTGTTCCAGAACTGGAAATGTTTTCAACAGAGAGTTTGCAACCCATTCTGCCACTCTGCTGGAGTATTCTGCAGTCCTTAATTTATTTTCCGGGTTCTGGTTCTGAAAGACTAGAACTGTTTTCAGGGGCGAATTAGTGACCCAAGCTGACATTTGACTGGAGTGTTCTGGTATTTCCAAGTTATCGCTTAAATGTTCACCTTTCTCCATCTGAAAATGAAAATACTCCAAATCCGTTGGTTTAAGAAATCACAAACTGAAAAAAAGGGTGTCCAATGCAATCAGTGTAATGGAACCCTACTTTCGACAACACACCATCTATACATACTGAGACCCTCTCATTGATAGGCGTAGCATACTAAGTTGGAGGGTCTGAACTCTTTTCCCAAGGAACCTGTCAGAGGGTTTCAGAATCTGTAGAGGGGTAGCATAATATTAGCCAAACACATGTTTTAAAACAGAAGAGTCCTAGTTCCCAGATAGCTGGGTAATGTAACCTTCACCGGCCTCATAATTGAATTGGCATTAAGTCAAGTGAGATGGAAATCATAATCAAGCGAGATTGAAATTTAATAGAACACCGCTTTCAATAACACACCATCTATACATATTAAACGAAACTCTGAAATCTTTTTGAAGATAGAAAAAATGCTGTGTTCCTGACTGGCTGGAGCCAGTGTGCCTGTGGCCTGAGAACCTTGCTTGGGTACTAGAAGCTCATGCACCATGATTAGGAAACAGGGCATAGTACACAAACGTCTAGCACCATCCTGTTTTCTGTTATGATTAATAGCCTTGCTAAGGAATTTCCCGACAGATGGAAATTTGTGGATGACCTAACGGTTGTTGAAACCTGCTACAGACACTTAGTAAGCAACCCTATAAACATCCTCAATGATATTGCAAATGACGCTGCAGACTTAGACATGAGAGTAAACCCTTCTAAATCTATGATAATGCCAATATGTTTCCTTAAAACCTCACCCTTTTTCCTCACCCCTATCCCTCCAAATATTTATGTTTCTTCCTTTAAATTATTTGGTGTTACAATTTTCTCAATTTCTCAAAATATCCCACAATTTAAAGTGGGATATCCACGTTAAAGATATTGTCCATAGAGCTAATAAGTCCATGTCTTTCCTTCAACTATTGAATAAATTTAATGTCCCCCCATCCCATTCCTTAAGAATCTATACTTCCTTTGTCCGCCCATATCTTGAATATGCTTGTCCAAATTGGCATCCTGGCATCTCCCGTGATGAATCAGAAAAAATTTAATCCATTCAAATAAGAGCCCTGAGAATAATTTTTAAAGAAGGTAAGGTAACATACTCGCTCCTTCTAAAAAAAAGCCAAGCTGGAAACGCTTGAGCACAGGAGAAGAACGTTGTGTCTTTGTTTTGCAAAAAAAAATGTAATAATAAACCCTCGCACGGAAAACATTTTTCCCAAAAGACACTCCCCATTCAGACACCACCTGTCACATGCTGTTTCTGAATCCGTTCCTATCTTGTCCCCCAGTCGTTGCTTGAGCTCCAGGTATGAAAAAACCTTTGTACCCTTCATTACGGACAAAATTAACCGCTAGTTTTCCTTCTTTTTTCTGGCACTGATGATACCCAAGTTTTATGTTCGTTCGATTTTTTTTGTTTCCTCCCCCTTTTTATATTTTATATTTTAAGCATTTTTAACGCTAATTTTATTTCACTCTTTTTTAGTTTTTACCTTTTTCAGTTTCTGACATTTTGCCGCTTATTTTTTGGGGGCTAATGAATGGTTTTGATATTCTTGTATTGTCGTTTTTAGCATTGGTTTGGCAGCTTTTCTAGTTGTTGTGCTTTGTTTTAGTATTTTTAATTTTTTGGTTTTATACCTCCGAAATGTGAATTAGGGCCTTCGGGGCTTGTGATAGATATTTTTAAAAAAATATTTTGTCCTATCCTACCTAACTTATATGTTGATGCACCATGAAGGAAAACAGCTAGTGCGCTACACTGCTTAAACAGAGGAATCAAGGTACTTTCAGACGAATGGGATTCCTATCATTCCCTATGGGAATTCCTTTCAGGAGCCTTCGTTTTTCTGTTGTATTTGTTTCACCTTTTTCGTGAGAACCGAATTGGATTCATGGCAATTTTGAAGCGCAAATTCAAATTCAGTAAGACATGACTAGGATAAATCATCTGCAAAGTACAACCTGATTTTTTTTTTTTTTTTTTTTTTTTTTTTTTTTTTTACCTAACTGATTCCTGAGATTCTAGCCAACTAAAGCTGGCTACAGCAACCGAAAATGCTGCCAAGGATAAGGTTTCTGAGTCACTCATATTTTCTGAATTTGAAATGTTTACTTCCTTCCATAAGGGATTGAGCGTTCGAACACTTTCCTGTTCTTCCTTATCGTTTTCCCTATTCGTTTTCCCATTCGTCTGAACTTACCATTAGTAAGTATCCATACTGGTTTTCAAGAAATTGTAGTGAAATCAGCAATTCAGTGAGAGCTTTTCTTAACTTGTAAATCTATTATCAAACCTTCAGGAAATTTACGGATTAAAGTTATCAAAGATATTACGAGGTGTGTTTTTTTTGTCACGAAATTATTAGAGATAGAATTTTTATTATTGCCACCAGGCGACACGGCATGAAAAACATTTTACATGCATGAGGCATGTAAAAAATCATTTTCGGTGAAAATCAACTATACGAGGTGTGCACGCAGCAGCCGCGATATGCTATTGTATTAATTTATCGCACATAATATTTTACAATCTATCACTACCCCGTCCCCAATTTAAAACTTGGGGTTCACTTTACCCAACCGCAACACTCCCTGAAAGTTTCAGCTCAATTTTCTAAGTCATTCCCAATATATCACAGATAATTCTGATTTGTCCAGATGCTCGAGTCCTTACCAGAGTTAAGATTTCTGAAAATCTGACAATTACAAAAAACCATAAGAGGTCATAAGTTGCCGCTCAACGAAGATCAAAGATGAATGTCTTTTTTTCACTAAAACCTAGCCGTGAAAAATGGGTTGTTTGTAGTGTTTAAGGTGATTAACCGAAGGGCTGTGGGCGTGATGTCGATCCAGGTGACATAATTATTAGACCTTTGGACGTTTTTGAATAAAACACCTATCTATCTCAAAATCGTTATTTGATATCAAGAATCTAGGCTTCCTAACCTTACAAATCTTTGCAGAACTTATGTAAGGTGAGAAAGCCTATACTCTTTTCAATAGAAATTTATTGTCTGATTTTAGTTAAAAAAAAATTTATTTATGCCTTTTTTCGAGTAAGTTTAATTTCTTTTTAATTTTTTGTATTGTATTTTGCTAGTGATGGTTGCTGAATATATAAATGAAATATTCGGATAGATTATACTACCGTGTTTTTCACTGTCTCCACAAATTTCCCCATTATTTTCTCTTTAATTGAATTTGGAAAACTTTCTTTTTAATTAATTACGTATAAAGTACCCCCTTTTTTCTAATTATATGTTTAATACTTCCCGAGAGAAAAATATTTGATGCACTTCTGTGTTCTTGGCCTACAAATTATTCCCAGTAGGCTACTCGGAAAATCTAGTAAGAAGAAGTGTTTTGGTCCTGATTTCCCTCTTCGCAGCAACGTATAAGAAACTCTTTAAGACCTCTTATTCATAAATATGACGTAGATGATTTCGGAGACCACACTGCCTTTTCATGACGATAGTAAACGTTCAAATAGGGATAAAATCCTTTTAATAGACAGTGTTTCACAAACAGTAATTCAATTTCACAAAAGAAATACCAGATGTTTCGGTCACATATGCAGTGACCGTCATCAGTAGTTAAACTACTGATTATTGACCTCTTATTTTTTTTTTTAAGTAAAGAGCGGCCAGCAGACTGTTGTACACAACAGCAGCAGGTAGGATGCATCGATTCTGGGATGCAAGAAGACATTGGAAAAGCGAGATTTATATTGATGGGCTAACGAAAATTGTTACAGTAGCCTTTGGTCCACCTTACCGACGGAAGTCTTACGAGACAAACAAATTGATTTTAGCTCTTTACAATTGATTGAATGCCGTGGCTTTTAACCCCGAAGGAACATTAAACATGATGTGTATCAGCAAGAGTTTTTCTTTAAAAGAAGAAAAACATGAAGAAAAGTGTTTCTTTTAAGGAACACATTCCTTAGAAACACTCTCATATCACGCAGCACCCTCAAATTCAACTTATTTCTCAAATTATTGATACCCAATTTATATTACTAGTTCTAAAATGCACCACGTATAAAAGTTCTGCTTTGTTACTTTGCTGTAAAACCTGACGCTTTAAAACCTAACATGGGTTATTATGTTATTTCTAAAATTGTGGTAAGTAGATGCTAACACTAAATTAATTTCCCTTAAAGCGGAACACGTATTACTTGCGTCCTATGAATTTGGTTGTAAAAAAATTGATGTTATGCCAATCCCCAAGGAATAGCCACATTAACACTTTACTAATAGTTGCGAAAGTATGCCATTGGATTACATCATTATTTGTAATAGTTGCGTAACCACTTGCATGAAGACAAATTTTCCTATCCTAAAATATAGTGCAAAAAAATAAAAGGTGAACCAATCAGCACAAGTAGAGAACCCTTTGTACACTAAGTATGAACAGGTATTACAGTTATTGCTCAAAAGTCGCCCTTTCAAACAGTTCGTGGTAACGAACAGTAAGTAAGGGGCGACCCGGCACAATGGTAACCGAAACTCTAAAAAGCGGAATTTTGATACCAATAGATACATCAAACGAATCAGATTCTAATGCTGATTTCAAATATATGTTTCATCAAGTTTAGTCTTACCCATCAAAAGTTGCGCGCCTGAGAAAATTTGGCTGATTTTCGAAAAAGGGGTAAATACCCCCTAAAGGCTATAGAACCTTAATGAAAATCACACCATCATATTCAGTGTATTAGAGAACCCTGCTGTAGAGGTTTCAAGCTCCTATCTACAAAAATGTGGAATTTTGCATTTTTTGCCTGAAGAAAGATAAAGGATGCGTGTTTATTTCTTTTTTTTTCTTTTCCCCAGGGGTGATCGTATCGACCCAGTAGTCCTACAATATCGTGGGAGGGCTCATTCGAACGTAAATTAAAAGTTCTAGTGCCCTTTTTAAGTGACCAAAAAAATGGAGGGTAACTTTGCCCCCTCCCACGCTCATTTTTTCCCAAAGTCACCAAATCAAAATTTTGAGATACCCATTTTGTTCAGCATCGTCGAAAATATGATAACAATATCTTTTAGGACGACTTAATCCCCCGAAGTTCCCGGGGGGAGGGCTGAAATTTATGAACTTTACCCAATGTTAACATATAGTATTGGTTATTGGGAAGTATACAGACGTTTTCAGGGGGGATTTTTTCTGGTAGTGGGGGAGGGGGGGGTCAGGGTTATGTGGGAGGATCTTTCCAAGAAGGAAGTTTTCATGGGGGTAGGGACATTGCTATGAAGGGGGTGCCGGATTTCCCAGCATTATCTAAAAAAGATCAGAAATTAAATAAAAAAAATCAAGTTTTTCAACTGAAATTAAGGAGCAACATCAAAACTTAAAGCGGACAGAAATTATGACGTATATGACTGGGTTCACCTCTTAGTCAATACTTCACTCGTTAAGCCAAAGATTTTTTAGTACTTTCATAAGAGCCATTTATTCTAATTAACGGCCTTTGTGATTAAGGGGAATTTTTTAAGAGTTGGAACAAAACTCGAAATTTAGCTTAAAGAGCAAGGTATTGACTAGGGGGTGAACCCCCTAATATGCGTATTAAAAATATATGAATATAGAAGTTCGTTACGTAACTTAATTCGTAAGTTACGTATATTTATTACTAATAAAAACGTTCGTAAATAAAACTAAACAAGTTTCGAGAAAGCCATTTAACCAAATAAAAGTAAAATTAATATGCAAATTTTGTTTTAATTATTCATGTACGGTGAGCCAAAATCAAAACCTGCATCAATTCAAAAACGATCAAAAATTAAATAAAAAAACCATGTTTTTTTTAACTCAAAGTATGGAACGACGTTAAAACTTAAAACGAACAGAAATTATTCCGTATATGAAAGGGGCTGTCCCCTCCTCAACGCCTCGCTCTTTACGCTAAAGTTTGACTTTCTCAAAACTCTCTTTTTTTAAACAATAAAAAACTTTAGCGTAAAGAGCGAGGCGTTGAGGAGGGGAAAGCCCCTTTCATATACGGAATATTTTCTGTTCGTTTTAAGTTTTAGCGTCGTTCCTTACTTTTGAGTTAAAAAAACTTGTTTTGTTTTATTTAATATAATAAAGAATTAACCCCACACAATGAAACTAGTCTAATAGCGGCTTTTCTGTAAAGACCAACGTCATAACATTTTTTGATTAAAATCTCCGTGTTGATAGGTACCATTCAATAGCGTCGTTTCAGGGGGGACATTTTCCCCCAATAATTTTGAGGAAAAATTATTATATAGTCCATGACTCTCCAGATGTATTCCCCTCTTGCCCCCCCCTCTCCAAACAAAATGACAGAGGTACGCCCCTGGTACCATTGTATACAATTTCACCTGCTATTCTGTTCACCCACACTCTTCTCTTGCCCAAAAAAATGCTCACTAAATAGATTTCAAGTGAGTTTTAGGTAGAAAAAGGAGGATATGCCTCTTGAAATCACTATTCTCGTGTCTCATTGGCCCATGACAGCTGTCCAATAGATCTCAATCCAATCGGTGAATAAGGACCTCCCCAACTTTCTGCTGAAAAGCAGGTTATAAGAAGAGGTTAGGGATAGACCAAGAGGCCACGTTTTGCCTTCAATCATTCATATAGAAATTTTGTATGATTCAAACAAAGAGCCGCATATGTAAACTTTTACTTAAGAGCTGGTGGTAAATTAGGAAGGGGTGCTCAAGGGGTTGTTGCCGCACTTTGTGTCTAAATTCATACTGTTTGAAAGTCGTTGCATATTTTCTTTATAAGAATGGAACAAGATAAATTCCTTTCCAATTAAGTTGGTAAATATCCCATTTTAGCTCTCTAATTATACCTATTGAAAATTCTGGTTTCACTATTTCAAACAAGGTGTAATATGACTAAAAGGGCGCATGGAAGGATCCAGGATTTTTTTTTTTTGGGGGGGGGGGTAAAATAGGTTGATCCGATGAAAAAAAAATAGGGGGGGCAAAATAGGTTGATCTGATAAACTTGCGTTAGGAGCAAGTTTAATTAATGTAAACTTGAGTTAATTAAGTAAACTACACTACTTTAGACTACACTAGGGGCGGGGGCGCGCCCCCTAGCCCCCCTGGATCTGCCGCTGAAAGGGCGATGAAGAAAGGTTTTTGAATAAGCTAAAGGTCCACATTTGCCTCCATTAGCACAAATTAGAAACCCTTGCGTGACTCCACTTGAAACAAGATGAAACAAATCTAACTTTCTACTAGACATCTTGAGCTAAGAAGGAGGGGAAGGAGGTGGCACGGGACTACTTTGGTCTCCAACTGTAAAGATTAAAAACTCTTGTACAGTTTTGTTTTGAACAGGTTGTAACATACCTATTTATGTACTAAGAAGTTGGAATCTATGGCTCAATTTGGTTCGATTGAAAATCCTTTTGTTATTTTCTTCCCTACAAAAAATGATATGATTAACCTTCTGCTATAAAATTGGCACTAAGGACGGCAGAGCGATGTTTAATGGGATGTTGGCCCACTTTATGCTTCAACTAATATATATTTATTTCAAATTGCGTGATTTATTGCACGATTCCTCTTTCAACAATGTGTTTTATGCCTACATTTCTTTAGAAAAAAGAGAATTGACAGGGAAAAGGGGGGAGAGGTTTAAGGGTCCTTTTCCCATCATTTTGAATCTAACTATGTTGTTTTTCAAACTATTGTATAATTTTGGGTCAATCACTGTTCAATATACTTATTTTAAAATGGGATTATTTTGAAATCTGAGGAATGCACAAGTGAGCAGTATTGGAGGGACCTTGCCCCGCTTAGTTCCTCCAATCATACAAATTGAAAATCCTTGCCTTGATTCTGGCTCATGCAGTAAGTGAAATGCTTATTTTTTTTTTTAGCTGGGATAGATTTGGATCGCCTATTGTTCTTTTTGGGTCTCCATTCATCTCAATTATTGTTCCTTACGTAATTCCAGCCTAGACAAGGTGCAATAGGCCTTTTTTTATGCTAAGGGTGTCCTTACCCAATGATTATAAGTGAAAATCCGTACATGATGACTACCATTGCCTACCTTCAAGTGATGCCTACCAATCACTTGAGACTTTTTTAAAATTTAAGTATAAAAGCCTAAAGGGATTGTGGCTCAAGAAGTGTGAAACATATTCTTGTTTCGGTGAATTATTTGGAATAAAAGAAGAAGGATGGCTTGCCTCCAGTCTCCTCCAGATAATATCTGCAACCACGGAATATATACAATAGCACGGAAGCTGTCAGCTCCGTGCAATCTTTAGAACGGCGTAATTAATGAGCAAATGTGTGTTTAGGTTTAGGTTTGATTTCATCAAATAAACAAAAATCCAGCCCAAATAATTAGAAAACAGTACGCTAGGGGGAAACAAATTAAAGATTGTGTTAATTGGGTAAAAAAATATTTAAGTTCGAAAGTTAATTTTCTTGACGTGGGTAAACTTTCCAATATCACTGCTGAGAAAAGAGCAAATGAAAGCCTCCGATTCTTTTAACAGTGAGAAAAGCATTGGATTTTAAGGTGCTCAGGTCACACCGTTCGTTCACTTTAGGTAAAACACAGAAAATAAAATAACAAACTAATTCAAAAACACAAATAGAAAGGGCTTGCAGAAGTAGATGAAACCCTTTCAAACCCGTGTGAAAGTAGTCTTTTTTGGCGTCTTTAAATATTTGCATTTATCGTTCAAAAAATTTTTGCAATGGAGTCTGGTAATAGTCCGATACCTTAGTTAGTTTTGCAGTTTTGTCCAACTCCCGCCAACAACAGCTATCAGCTTGCTTGCATATCTAAAACGGAGCTTTCCAGTCGGAAGTAAAAACATGGCTTAAAGAAACTCAAGCTCGGGGGAATAACCTCATATAGTTTTCCTGTGGTTTCAACTGGTCTCGGAAGGAGGGGAAGAAAATTTTATTCCTCAATGTTTCCCCCCCCCCACCTGGATTTTGAAAAATACCTTTTTGGGGTGGAATTTATTGATTTTTTTTCGTTGAAAAGCTTAATAAACGATAAATTGAGCTCCCTAAATTTAAAAATATATTTCAAATCCCCCCCCCCCAAAATGTTTATGAATTGACGCTAAAATGGTGTTCTAGGACATATCGAGACTATAAAACTCAAATTCAGCTCTGATTTCCTAGAATCCGGCTCAAAAAACAAAAGGAAACCATCCTATTTGCCTCCAGTCAAGAGTTAAGCATAGCTTTCCAAAATATAAAGCCACATTCATCAACCCAGCATGAGGTTCACACTTTACATACCCCTCCACACTCTCGGCCTTCCGCCAATAAAGTGAAACGAGCAGCATAAAGATTAGACTAGGTACAACATGGCAAACAGGACACAGCCAGAGTGTTTTCTTGGCAACACAACCAGACGGTTAAACTTAGCGCCTATAGCTTCGAAATTTTATTTTTAGCAATTTACCTTTTTCGTGGATTTGAAGCCCTTGGTCTTGGATTCTTCATATTTAAGTTTGTTTTAATCAGCTTTTCTCCGGGGTAACTAGGGGTTTTCCCCCAGAGGCGGACAAAGTCGTTTTTAAAATAGCATAGCCTTAAATCTGATTACAATAACTTCACCTCTGAAATAAATTGGTAAAAATTGAGTTTCTAAAAGTGTTTAGGATCTAAATAATTTTGGATGTAGAGTTAAGCTGAAAAACAAAATCCCTCCCAAAAAAAATACTCAAAAATAAGTAGAGATATACTTACTATTTCAAAGTTATTGCTCATCCTAAAATGTTCACTCATCAAAGAACAAGTAAGGTGTGGTGAAAGTAAACAAAGAAGTTTTGAGAAGATCCTCACTTTCACAAAAAGACTTCCTATGAATACAAATTAAGGAATTCAAGGCACTAAAAATTGAAGAGTTTTAATCAGTTTGTTAATATCCTCACAGTTGAAATGATTTATATCACATCCTTTCTGTTGGTGTTTTGTTTGGTAATTAAGACTCTTATCACAGGATTAATAGCAAAAACTGAATACACAGGGGAAAGAAAGAGTTGGAGACATACACCAACGCCACTAAATATTCAGTTTTTGCCTATTTATCCTACAATTTCTTTTTTTTTCACTCAATTCACCTTTTTCCCAAGATTGCCATACTCTCAAAAACATTTGATAAGCACTTTTCACCCCTGATGGCTCTTATTACTTCCTGTCAAGGATGGAAGGGTGTTATAGGACCCTCTGGCCCAGCTTCAAACCAAATTTAGATTTTTTTTTTCAGTTTTTTAGGTCTATAAGCAACGTGAATAAACGAATGAATAACTTAGAAAAGATTTGTTATTACAAGTTCATGAACTTTTTATCTGACCATGTAATTTTTTAAAGGAGAATGTCCCTACCATTGATTCCTTAGCACCAGTAGAGAAAATAGGTAAGTTAGTTTAAGAAAGCTATCTGCTTCTTGGAACTAATTAATGTTTATTAATAGCAATAATTGTTTTCTGTGAACATCTCAAAAGTTTTCTAGGGGTACAAAACCTAAATGTTTCATTGTCTAGGAGATTCTCAAATATAGGTATAAACATGGGGATTTTGGAGCTATTATCAACCCATACGGCTTGAAGATTTAAGTTTAGTCAAATCTACGTATTTATATTTTTTGTATCAAACTCAGCCTTCTGTATATGAATTCTGAAATTTTTCTGTATATGAAGGGGATGTCTCCTCCTAAATACCTTGCTCTTCACGGTAAATTCTCTAGCACTTTTAAAAGCTGCCTATTCTAATCGGGTTTCAGGAGCCAGTCTTAAAAAAATGGAATAACAATCAAACTTGAGCTTAAAGAGCAGATTATTGAGAAAGGGGGAATTCATTCATGTATGGAATAGTTTCTGTTCGTTTTGAGTTTTAATGGTGCTCTTTACTTTCAGTTTAAAAAACTTGTTTTAACTTGTTTAACTTATAATCGTTTTACCAATTAATTAAAAAACTTTTCCCGCAAAATAAGTTTTTCAAAGAAAAGTAAAGAACTCCATTAAAGCAAAAATAAGCAAAAATAAAATCAAATAATCTACCAAGCGTGAAACTACCATAAATCAACATCGATAAATAAATGAAACCCAGAACGAACAGAAATTACAATAAATAACCGAGTCAAAATCAAAACGAGCAGAAATTAACATGAGTAGGGCTCAATACCCCTATGCCTTCCAAAGGTCAGAACATAATTTGCACTTTACAACCCTTATCCTGAGGGCTCTGGGGGGAGTGTCATCTTCAAAGGCATAATTTCCGGACCTTTCAACTACTTTGAACAAAATGGCTATCACAAATTTTGATTGGATGTGTTTTTATAAATGGTGGGTGTGGAAGGGGTGTTAGTTGCCTTCCAATCACTTTCGACTATTAAAAAGTGCACTAGCCATTGCAATTTCCAATTGAATGAGCCCTTTTTTTAAAGTTTCTACGACAACGCTTTCTGTAAAAACCTTATAACTGACAACCCTTGCCCTGAGGGCCTGGGGGGGGGTGTCATCCTCAAATACCTAATTTCTGGAACTTTCATCTACGTTGAACAAAATGGCTATCTCAATATTTTGATTGATGTGTTTCGGAAAAAGGTGGGCGTGAGAGGTGGGTTAGCTACCCTCCAATCACTTTCGACTATTAAAAAGGGCACTAGCCCTTTGAATTTCCAATCAAATGAGCCTTTTTTTAAGTTTCTGTGACAACACTTTCTATAAAAACCTTATGTGCCCCCAGGGCATAACTTATAACCCTTGTTCTGTGGGCTGTGTGGGAGTATCCTCCTCAAAAACATAATTTCTATCTGGAAATTAACTACGCTGAACAAATTGGCTATCTCAAAATTTTTATTGGATGTGTCTTGGGAAACGGTGGGCGTGGAAGGGGTGTTAGTTGCCCTCCAATCACTTTCGACTCATAAAAAGGGCATAGGCCTCTCCAATGTCCAATTGAATGAGCCCTTTCCTTAGTGTTTGCGACAACTCCTTTGATACGAAGTGCCCTGGTTTAAAGAAAAAAATTAACTATAAATAATACATTGTACCAACGAGGTTCTTTACTTAGGCAGCGCAATTGCGCTGCCTAAGATAACGCTGGTAAATCTGGCTCACAGTGTGTGAAAGATCCCCATCTTAAGAGAAATTCCTTCGTGGAAATTTGATCCCATGTAGAATAAGCCCCCGTAAAATTCTTTCCGGATAGTTCCATCCTCGCTGAAATCCCCCCCCCCCCGTAAACTTTCTTGCAGGCGATTCAGCCTGAAAAATTCTCCTCAGCATATTTCCATTTCAAAAAGGCTTTAATTTCTAAATCTTGTTTAATTTTTCTTTTTGAATTTTTTGTTTTTTTTTTCGCGGAAATTCAAACACGCAGAAAAAAACCCCTGGGTGATTCCCCTGGAACATCTTCACCTGCAAAATTGAGTTGGCAAAGAAAAAGTGAGACAAATAAAAATAATTTCGTATAGGAATTCTGTCAAATCCCCCAAGTGTAAAATTTTCCCTGGCAAGTCTACCGCCCGGCGGGGGTGTCCCTAATGACACCCACCCCAAGCACAAAATCCCTTCACAACAATTTCTGCATACCTCCAAATAGCAAATAATATCCGTGAAAAATTGGAAAATTTCCTAACTTACAGGTCTCTTCCCACAGACTGGGGCGGGGAAGGGGGGGGTCATGGTACCCCTAAGGACATATTTTTCGGACATTTCAACTTTGCTAAACAAAATTACAATATAAAATTTTGATTTGACAACTTTGGGGAAAAAGGGGTGTTGCAGAAAGGCTAGTTGCCCTCCGATCTTTTTGGTCTCTTAAAAAGGGCACTAGAACTTTCAATAGAGTAGACACTGCAAGAAATTTCAATGCTCATACTTAAAGATTAATGTTGCAATTGAACGTTTTTAACATAATGTTAAAAATTCGATATTGGGGGTGAAATTTCTAGACCTGTAGCTTATTTTGAGAAATAAGTGAACACACTAAAAAGACAACAGCAAACGTTATTTTCAGAAAAGTTACTTATATATCCATTTAAAAGTATATTGATAGAAATGAAGTTCAAATTGCAGAATCTAAAATTTCATAGTTCTAGAATCTAAAAGTTGATGGTTTTTAAAGCTTTTTTTTGGTACCCCTCCCCCCTGAAAAAAATCCTGGATACGGCCCTGTAACTCTGTGAACTCTATAATTGACGAGCGTTTTGCATGCCTACATTTCAATTTTACATTCACGTTTGTCAGTAGTAGGCTCAGAGAACCTCATAAACCCATTCTGGTGCATATCTACCATCATTTTAAAATGTTTATTGAGTTTTATTTCATTCAGATTAAGATTTGTGCAAGGTGTAAGGTTTTGAATCATTAAGAAATAAGATTGGAGACAATGAAGGATATGGTTCGTCAGAGAGGGGGTAACCCTGCTTTGGGCCGTCCAATCGTCATGACCAAAAGTACTGTTATGACTGTGAACTCATTAAGGTGTGACAAGTCTGCAGCTTGTGAAACATAAAATGAATGTATTTTGGCTTTAGATTAGTTATATTAAAATATTATTGAGAACATTGAAATATTAGTCTTGGATTTGTAATCAGTCAGCTAAACAATTTGTGCAAACTAGTTTTGTTGAAAATTAAGCACTATTTGAAAACAAATTACTTATTGTGTTTTGATTATTAACATAATCTTAAGAATCCCAGGAATCTTTTATGATTAACTACTATTTCTAATTCTACTACTACTAGCTGACTGATGCACCAAACCGCTCGAGATAAACACTACTGTGCAAACTCCTCCTCAACCACAGCCATTCAAAGCCTTTCTCTTTAAACCCTCCCGTTAAGTACCAATTTTCTTTGAAATTCCTCTTGTGACCTCTTTCCGCCATATTACGAAATGGCTCCCACGTGGATGACCAAATAGCACAATCTTTGGCAGTCGGCAATCGTCCAACTCGGCTTCGGCCAAGACGTGATTGCCATCTAAACCTTTATGTCATTATAGGCGTAGAAAATCAGATCTAACTATACTCTTTGCACAGCTTATTGTTTGATATACGGTCAATCAAACAAATACCTAAGACTATCCTTACACAATTCCTCTGCAAAACATTGAACAAACTTTCATCAGTCTTTCGAAGCGCTCACGTTTTAGAAGCATACACGATCATTGTTATTAACCTGGTTTCTATTATCCTAAACTTAGTATACAGCCAAGGTGTATCCGCATTTTTTGTTTGGGATTTGGGGTATTTTTTTTGAGGGGGATACACACAAAAAAATATATTAAAAGACGCACCAAGAATGTGCTTTTCCATCATCCGTAGAACGTGTCCAAGCCATCTCAAACTTTCTCTCATTATAGCCCTAGTAAGTGGAATTGAACTCCAATTCTCGCACAGCCTACTGTTTGAAATACGGTTTGTAAGCCGGGTTCCCTGAACAATCCTTAGGCAATTTCCCTGTAAAAAATCTAGCAAACCCGTATCCTTTTTTTTGGAAACACCCATGCTTCAGAGCCATATTTGACTACTGTGACCAAATAGCACAGTGGTTAAAAGTAGAATATAGCTTCTGATATTCTAAAATTCTTCCAAACTTTTCCCAACTGTGAAAAAACACCCTGAGCCTTGGCTATTCTACTTTTAACATCTTCTCTACTCCCACAGTCCTTACTAATAATACTACCAAGGTAAGTGAAGCTTTTCCCTTGATCAATCTTTTCCTTAGCCAACGTCACCTTTTCATCTTCACTTATTCCTAGCCTTAGCGCCTTAGCCTTCTTAACATGAATTCTCAAATCTATTCAAGCACACTGAACTCACAAAACCTCTAAAAATTCATTTATTTTGCTCACACTTTTATCTAGGATGCTTAAATCATCAGCATAATCTAAGTCTAGAAAAAAATTCCTCCCCATTTGATTTTGTGTTCTCCCTTTGCCTTTCCTGTGCTCCTTAAGACAAAGTCCATCAAATGATCCATGTAAAGGGGATAGAACATAACCCTGCTGAACTCCTGATTTAATATGAAACCTGCTGCTAATCTTATTTCCTACCTTAACCGTAGCAGTGTTATTCTCATACATAGAACTCATCACTTTATGTATTTGTCTGGTATACTATACAAGGATAAGACCTTCGCTAAAGCTGTTCTATCAGCAAAAGCAAACGCTTGCTCATGATCTATAAGACTGAGGACCAAAGGTGTTTGATAACTCAGGCACTACTCAATTATTAACCTAAGAGTGAAAATTTGGTTGATACATCCTCTACCCTTTTCAAAACCACACTGTTCTTCTCTTGTCACTTTGTCAACAGCATCTGTCAATCTAAGAAGTATCATATTACTAAGTGATATGCTACCCAACTTCATGTTTAATCTCCTTTACTTTTAGGCCAAGTTACTTAGTCGTCTCAACATTAATTTTGAAACTTAGTCTTGCACCCTAAAGTCTCAAGGCCTTCAGTCTTTATTTTTGCTAGCATTTTTATATAAGATATTCAAAGCATCTACATACTCTAAGTCTAGGAGAGTTTTACTTTCCCATTTGGTTCAATTTTCTCTCACTACCTTTCCCGTTTTCCTTAAGACAAAGCCTGTCAAAATAATCCATACAAGTTGGAATAGGACACAACCCTGCATAGCTCCTGATTCCGAACCATATCGACTACCAATCTTCCTTCCTCCCTTAATCGCAGCAGTAGCGTCCTTTTACATAGCATTAATCACTTTAATATACTTATCTGGTATACCATACAAGGACAAGCCTTTTACCAAAGCCTTTCTTTCAGCTTTATGAAATGCCTGCTAATAGCCTATAAGAGGTCTGAGCCTTTTAGAGGTCTGATGATGTTTGATTATAGGCGTTTGCGTTGCACAATCTAATCAGGGATCTAATAGCTCTTAATAACACTTTAGACGAAAAAACAGGGGGGGGGGGGAGCTTAGGATGCAAAGGATCAAGAGCCTCTTTTTGGGCTATTCAACGATGCAATTGCAAATCCTTGTCGAAGTCTGAATATTCGTATTTACATAAAATGACGTAGGGAGACTGAGTAGTCGGTATAAAGCCTTAAGGATCTTAGAGTTTTTATTCATATAGTTTTACAATCTGTAGATATTGCATCAAGGGGTCAAATGTCCACCTTTCACCTAAAACTTTCTATAAATTCTTTGTTTTATGGACTTTTGAATAATTTTGGACTGTTACCCTCTGGCTGTACTTACCATGCTGTCAATGCCATTATATATGACGGATAGTGAAAGAAATGTGAGGTAGCACCCATTTGAAATTAAAGCCCTCATGCATACAAGGATTTGCAAACTGGATAATTAAAAGACCTGAAACACGGAACTTTGTTTATTTTCCCCTGCATTCCCCGTCCATTCAAGATGTGTTTTCTGTCGATTTTATTTCTAAAAAAAAAAATTAGGCTGTTTGGGTTCGGTTTCCATCCAGGATTCTCTTGCTCCACCACACCTCTGTATATATGTAAACATATCTGTTGCACCATTGATCACAAAGCTGTGCTTGCTAATTCTGAACACCTATGGCTAAGCCATCGGAGTGCTTATTTCACAAAGAGGGTCACGCCATAACTCGCTGAAGTTTCATGTTATGTTTTTACATCCGCAGGATTCGAAGATCTTAACAAGGGTATTTGGGAATGTTCCCCTTGAAACGCCCCATCACTCCTTCATAAATGCCTTTTTCAACTTGAAGATAAGCAGTCTTAACTAGCTGAGTAAATGTTTGTGCCTAAATTGGCATCTAGAGTTCCAAAACCCAAATACATCCAGTGCATATTTCATGTGGCTGATGCTCATTCCACCAACGCCCCTATTTCTTTGTTTCAAATACATAGATACGTATTTCAGAAGTGGGAGTGCCAGATAAGAACCTCTTACTCTCTTGGTTTGCATTTTAGGGTTAAAGAGACATGGAGACAGGAGGCACATTTTAGAGCTGGGCTATCCAGAGATAATATTAAGTGGGTAATTTCTTGTAGCCTCTTGGGGAAAGTGGGTAATTTCATACTGTGCTACTTGGGGGAAGAAGAAGATATTATGGAAGGGTTAAAATGAAAAGTGGTTTTTACTGTTTCCTAATGTGTGGAGGGTGGGAGGAAAATTTGTCACATTTACTAGGGAATTGTGAAGGGTTAAGGGATTTGAGAAAGGAGATTTTTGGATTGGTTGAGGGGGATGAGACTTGGGGGAAAAAACTGTTGGGAAATGGGTGTTTTAATAGTACTGAGAACCTGGTGCGGTTTATTCGTGTGGGTGTAACCCATCGGGAGGGTGTTTTGTGATAATTTTTTTTGCTTGTTTGTATTTTTGATTTTGAATGGTTTTCTTGCTTTAATGGTTTTGATCAAAAGTTTAAAGTCAATCTTTTAAATTTATTTGTTTGTTGTTCTCTTTTTTTGTGGCCATGACCCTGTGGTACTTTGAATGTGCCAAACATACTATACCATACAATACCATAAGATCGCAGCATGACTGCAATGAATCAAAACACTCTTAGTGCATACCTTACAAACGATATTCAAACATTTGACTCCCCTAAAATAGGATCATTTGAATTCTTGAGCTAGAGGATTTTAAATGTAAGGCTAATATTGTAATACATACTTCCAAAACAAAATATACAAAGGACATATTTCACAAGTTGTTGTGATTACAAATCTGAGGCTAAGAACGGTCCGAATTAAAAATCATTGAGTATATATTTCATAAATGGTGGACAGGCTGTGTAACTGTGTGATGCAGATAAGTATTTTTTTTCTCCTCTTTGTAAAATTAGATAAGCAATTAAAGAAAATTTTCTCAGTTGAACCCCCCTTTAAAATGAGATATCGAATACAATCATGACCGATTTATAAGAGTCCAGGTGCACGTGGGGGTATTGCTTAAGGTAGGTACAAGAATAATTGTTCATAAGAGGTAGGTAGGCAGATCAGATATAAAAAAAAAATATTGTTTTTACGGCACTATTTTAAAAGTTTTCCTGCAATCCCTCTAGATAATGCTATTGAAAATATCACTAACGACCCTGACTGCTCCTCAAAAGTTATATAAGCAACTATTCTAGGGGAAAACATAAATGAATAAAGAATTGACCGTAGAAACTTGCCTAACCTGGCTAACATTCCAGTCTTATTGTAGGAATTAATGCCTCGTATACTTTAAAAAATTATCTCGGTATAGCATTTTTATTTAATAAATATAGCGTTTAAAATAAATAAATATTTTGAGATCGTATTTGTTTCTTAATCTTCAAAGTCGTCATCTGAATTTTCACCATTTCTTCTAAACCAAGCAAAGAGCCGGCTGTGCAACACAATTTTGAAAGGTATCAGCCCAATTTCAGCAAGAGTATCTACTTTTCGAAACCACAATCTTTCTATCCAGTCTGGATATTCAACATCGTCAATATCAGGTATTAGAACACCTTTTTTGCCCCTTTTTTCTTTTCTGACCTTTGGATCTTTAAGCCGAAAAACTGTCAACAACCCTCGAGGAGTAACTGGGTCTCCTGGCTTCCCATAATAGCTTAGTAAACTATGGACTCTTCGTTCTTCAGTTCGATTACCATGATTATTATTAGAAAGCCTTTCCTTTGGCTTGGCATTGCTGGAGCTCGTAAATAGTGGCCTTTGGAGAGTTGGTCTTGGTGGCTTGCCTGTGTAAAACAAGTGAGTTTCCTGCGTGAACAATAACAGCAGATAAAGGCCGGGAAGAAACTGAAATAGGAAATCAACTCAGCTTAAATTCTTGAAACGTTCTAAAATGGATGAGAAGAATTGAAAAGGAATTGAAAGTTTTTCTGAAAGGAGATGTGAAAATCAATTTGAAAAATGGAAAATAAATCCTTAGGTAATGTGCCACACTAAACCGGACAAACTTAAATTATCGTTTCGTATATTTTATTGGGTTCAATGATTTTACAATAGGTCTACATCCCATGCGTTCAAATAATGCAGGTTTTAATGACTGGTTCAACCTATTTCCTTATTTTTGTGTAATTTCTAAGGTATTTAGAAATTTCTCTTTCTTTCTCTCTCTTTTTCAGAATCCATGATGTCCTATTTATTCACTCACAAAAATACTTGAAATTATGATACCAAATTGTCTTTTCTTGCATCATAAGTGCTTCAAAATGTTTATCTTTGATAAACAGCTGCTTATTAATAACAGTCTAAACACAAAACATGATTCTTTTCTCGCAATCCTGCAACATTGAGGCTATTTGAAGTAATATACCACCCTTTCAGTTCCCGCAGGCCATGTATCAATGTTAATAATATACTACTGCTATCTTTTAACAGTTTTAAAGGGCTGTTTACTATCAAAAGCTTTGAACACAAGGTTGCACGTGTCGCACACGGCAAACGTGTACCACGCGAGGCACAAGTAGGTGGAGTGTGATTATTTTTATGATTTTTATGATTGGGTTATGATTTTTTTTTTTTTATGTCTTTTGATTTATGTCGTAATTATCTAGAGATTATGATATGTGATTTGTGATTATGTCTATGATTGTTATTGTTGTAAAAGTTACTTATTTTTGTTCAGTGTATAAGTTTTCTTCTCTTTTTTCTTTTTCTTCCCTTATGTATTATGTTATTTAGGGGATCTGCGCCCTTTTTTGTTTTGACAGGTTATAAATAAATTGAATTTAATAAGCGCAATTTGGAGTAAAGCAAGTGAAATTCCTAAATGTACGCCAGTTGGCAGCTAGTGGACATTCCATTGAACAATTCTACCGCGCTCAGCTTCGAGTTTGTCCTTCGTGTGACACTCCATTTCTAGTTTTGTTTTTCTATGAGGTTTCAATTAAAGATTCCTTCCTGGCAGATTCAGTAGTTTTCAGTCCACTTTCTATTCTCCAATTATTTCAAAGTTTAGTTTATTTCTGACCGTTCCGCAATTCTGTCTTGTCTTATTCATTTCAAATCGTATCAAACCTGGCGTTAATTAAGTAACATAGTAAGAAAATTGGGTATTGTTTCGCTTAATGGTACACAGTCAAGTTTGGTCAATGCTAATAAGAAAATATAATGTAGGATGAATATATAATAGTTTAGAAACAAATTTTGGCTTATTCTTTTGCCAATTAGGGGGGGGGGGTAAAGCATTGCATATATTAAATACTTAACCTAACCTAACCTAGCCTCGGTACCTTTCCTTCCCTCCTAAACTCCAAAAAACAACAGTTTAAATATTTTAAATTAAATGAGAAACCACGCTCTTCGATGAATTTAGATAGCAATTAAAGTTTTTTTTAAATGAAAGTAAGGAGCGACATTAAAACTTAAAACGAACAGAAATTATTCCGTATAAGAAAGGGGCTGTCCTCTCCTCAACGCCTTGCTCTTTACGCTAAAGTTTTTTTTTTATTGTTTTGAAAAATAAAGTTGTGAGACATAGTCAAACTTTAGCTTGAAGAGCGAGGCGTTGAGGAGGGCACAGCCCCTTTCATATACGGAATAATTTCTCTTCGTTTTAAGTTTTAATGTCGCTCCTTACTTTCAGTTAAAAGAAAGCTTGTTTTTTTAAATTAATTTCTGAGGATTTTTGAATTAATGCAGCTTTGATTTTGGCTCACCGTACATAAATAATTAAAACGAAATTCGCATATTAATTTTCCTTTTTTTTGGCTAATTGGCTTTCTCGAAATTTTTTTCTGATGTAAATTACGAATTAACTTACGTAACGAATTTCTATATTCGTATTTTTTTATTACTTATATTAGGGAGTTCACTCCCTAGTCAATACCTCGCTCTTTACGCTAAATTTCGAATTTTTTTTTCGAATCACCAACTCCTTAATCACAAAGGCCGGTTAATTAGAATAGATATCTATTTCAAAAGTACTAAAAAACCTTCAGCGTAAAGAGCGTGGTATTGACTAGGGGTCGAACCCCCTCATATACATAATCATTTCTGTTCATTTTAAGTGTTAATGTTGCTATTTATAATGCTTGGAAATCTGGCACCCCTTTCATAGAACCGTCCCTTCCCCCAAGGAAATATCCTTCATGGAAAGATCCCCCCGTAACCCCTACTCCGAACCCGACCCCCAACTAGAAAAAAAATCCTCCTGAACACGCCTGTATACTTCCCAATAACCAAGACTATATGTAAACAACGGGCAAAGTTTATAACTTGCAGCCCTTCCCCCGGGAACTGTGGGGGATTAAGGCATCCTCAAAGACATATTTATTAGATTTTCGACTATGCTGAACAAAATGGCTATCTCAAAATTTTGATTGGGTGAAATCGGGAAAAAAATGAGCGTGGGAGGGGGCCAAGTTGCCATCCAATTTTTTTGGTCACTTAAAGAGGGCACTAGAACTTTTCATTTCTGTTCGAATGAGCTCTCTCACGATATTTAGGACTACTGGATCGATACGATTACCCCTGGGAAAATAATAAAAAAAATAAAAAAAATAAAATAAACACACATCCGTGATCTTTCTTCTGGCAAAAAATTCAAAAATCCACATTTTTGCAGGTAGGAGCTTGAAACCTCTTTAGTAGGGTTCTCTGATACGCTGAATCTGATGGTGGGGTTTTTATTAAAGTTCTACGACTCTTAGGGGGTGTTTCCCCCTTTTTCGACAATAAGTCAAATTTTCTCAGGGGCGTAACTTTTGATGGATAACATTAAACTTGATGAAACTTATATGTTTGAAACCAGCGTAAAAACCTGATTCTTCTGATGTATCTGTTGGTATCAAAATTCCGTTTTTTAGAGTCTCTGTTACCATTGAGCAGGGTCGCTCCTTATTTACAGTTCGTTACCACCAACTGTTTGATTACCCGCTTACGGGTCTCCATCACGGCATTCATTCGACTGTCTATAGCCGTTGTGTACTTTTAAGCGAAACAGTACCAAAAACTGCAATAGAGCCTATTGAGATTAGTGAACGGACATAGCCTATAGCTCACAACTGAAAGGCTTAAAATTTACGTTTTAGCGCTTATCTATGATCGCAAATATTTTAGGTTTCAGCCAGGATACAGCCTAATATATGCCATTAGTAATAAATTTATTAAAACCGAGTATTTCTTACGCAAGTGGAGGGTGAAATCATTTTTTTTCACCCTTCACCTTGCTTTGTCAAACAGTTCGTGGTAACGAACTGTAAGTAAGGAGCGACCCGGCTCAATGGTAACCGAAACTCTAAAAACGGAATTTTGATACCAATAGATACACCAAAAGAATAAGATTGTAATTATGATTTTCAAATATATAAGTTTCATCAAGTTTAATCTTACCCATCAAAAGTTACACGCCTGAGAAAATTTGGCTGATTTTCGAAAAAAGGGGGAAAGACCCCCTAAAAGTTATAGAACCTTAATGAAAATCACACCATCAGATTCAGCGTATCAGAGAACCCTACTGTAGAGGTTTCAAGCTCCTATTTACAAAAATGTGGAATTTTCCATTTTTGCCAGAAGAAAGATCACGGGTGCGTGTTTATTTGTTTTTTTGTTGTTTTTTTTTTTTTTTTCTTTACCAGGGGTGTTCGTATCGACCCAGTGGTCCTAGAATATTGTGGGAGGGCTCATTGGAACGGAAATTAAAAGTTCTAGTGCCCTTTTAAAGTGACCAAAAAAATGGAGGGCAACTAGGCCCCCTCCCACGCTCATTTTTTCCCAAAGTCACCCGATCAAAATTTTGAGATACCCATTTTGTTCAGCATAGTAGAAAATATTGTAACTATGTCTTTTAGGATGACTTAATCCCTCGAAGCCCCCAGGTGGAGGGCTGAAAGTTATGAACTTTACCCAAAGTTAACATAAAGTATTGGTTATTGGGAAGTATACAGACGTTTTCTGGGGAAATTTTTTCTGGTAGTGGGGGTGGGTGGGGGGTTATATGGGAGGATCTTTTCATGAAGGAAGTTTTCATGGGGGAAGGGACAAGGCTATGAAGGGGGCGCCGGATTTCCCATCATTATTAAAAACAAAAATCAGAAATTAAATATAAAAAAACAAGTTTTTCAACTGAAAGTAAGGAGCAACATCAAAACTTAAAACGAACAAAAAATATTAGCTATATGAATGGGTTTACCTTCTAGTCAATACCTCGCTCTTTAAGCCAAAGATTTTTTAGTACTTTCATAAGAGCTACCTATTCTAATTAACGGCCTTTGTGATTAAGGGGTCATTTTTAAAGAATTAATTAAAAAAAACTTTCCGAAAAATAATTTTTTAACATAAAATTAAAGCCCATTTTAAACATAAGCTGTAGATATGAACCTGTTAAAATTGAAACTCAAAACGACCAGAAATTACTATTAAATAATAGATAAAACCCAAAATGAACAGAAATTAAATAAACAATCATAGCAAAAAACATACAACAAGTAATAATATATATAAATGAATAAATAGATCTTAAAGCGAGTAGTGCTTAGATTGAATATGAAAATCAAGCTTAAAACGAAAACAAATGTTTTGCTATTAAAGTATAAATGAAACTTGAAACGAACAGAAATTAAATATACAGTCAATGCGAACAAACATACAATATATATTAATGTAAATGAATAAATAAATCTTATTACGAGTGAAACTTAAACAGAATATGCAAATCAAGTTTGAATCGAATAAAAATAACTACAAACAAGAGTTTGGGTATCGCCTCACTGCAGAAGCCTAAAACCTACTGCGTCATTGGCGCTTTACTGAAAACAATTCTTTGAAGTATTTTCACTTTTGTAATTTTAAGAAATCAAAAATTAATTAATATTTTAGGGAATAAATATCAGCATATGTATATTAAATTGACAATACACATTTTTTTTTCAGTAAACTCATTTGAATTTTTTTTAAGTAGAGTACAAATTATATTCTGGCTTTTAGAAAGCATAGGGGTTTGAACCCTACTCATATTGATTTATGCTCGTTTTGAGTTTGACTCTAATATTTATTTTAATTTTTGCTCGTTTTGGGTTTCATTTATTTATTGATACTGATTTGGGGTAGTTTTATGCTTGGTAGATTATATGATAGTATGGACGCCAGGTGTTGAAAATGTGAATCATACCACGACGGAATGGGGTTGCTATGAGAATTAGCCTACCCTCCACCCCCTAAATTGACCATGCCGATTCAAAAATACCAATGGCACTTGCTTGCAAGGGGTGGAACGCTCCGAGACTTGACATTTTATTATATTTTGGTGTTGCATACAAGAAAATACATGTTCCATAAAGTTTAAGGTGAAGTTTTCCGCTCAAATAGAAATGCCTAGAAGCCATAGAATGTTTTCATAACAAACAAACATGATTAGTTACAAAAAATGGCAGAGTTAAAAAAAAATGGCAAAACTATATGAGTCTTGAACAGTCTTGGAAAGTATAATCAAAATCAAATTGAATATTAGATATATGATAATATTAATTGTTGAAAGATCCATCAGTTCAAGATTTTTTTTCACTGTAATTTTTATTTTCATTTTCAATGCTGTAAGAAATGGAAAATAATAGATTTGTAATATACGAGTAATTCGTTTTCAGTGAAGCACCAATGACGCAGAAGGCTTTAGGTTTTTACAGTTAAAGAAGGGGGCAGTATCCAAATTTTGTTGTAGTGAAACTATATTTGTCTTGACCAATCTTGAAAAGAACTAATAAATTAAACTGAATATTTGATGCATAATGATATTAATTGCTAAAAGCTCATCAGTTCAAAATTTTACTGTAATTTTAATATTTATTTTCAATATTAAGTACAAAAGAAAACATTTGTAATATAATTCGTTTTCAGTAAAGCGCCAATGACACAGTAAGTTTTAGGCTTCTGCAGTTAGGCGATACCCAAACTCTTGTTTGTAGTTATTTTTATTCGATTCAAACCTGATTTGCATATTCTTTTTAAGTTTCACTCGTTTTAAGATTTATTTATTCATTTACATTAATATATATTGTATGTTTGTTCGCATTGATTGTATATTTAATTTCTGTTCGTTTTAAGTTTCATTTATACTTTCATAGCAAAACATTTTTTTTCGTTTTAAGCTTGATTTTTATGTTCATTTTTGGTATTACTAACTTTAATATTTATTTTTTCATTTAGATTATTTCCTTCTGTATGTTTTTTGTTATGATTTTTTATATAATTTTCGCTTTTTTTTGATTTTATTTATTCGTTAACTGTAATATCTGGCCGTTTTGAGTTATAATTTTGACATGTATTTGTATCAACTGAGCTTAAGTTTAAAATGGCCTTTACTTTTCTTTGAAAAACTTATTTTTTCGGAAAGTTTTTTTAAATTAATTTTTGTTCGTTTTTGATTGCAAAAAGTTTCAAGCTTTTATGGCATGGAGGGGGGGTGCTTACTGTCCAATTATTCTTGACTTTGAAAAACGGGTCTAGAACTTTCAATTTAAATCGATTGAGGCTTTTTTCAATGTCTATACGATTACCTCTTTGATAAAAACCTATATATGAACAATAGACAGCTTGCATAACTTGTGGACAGCGATTGACAACAATGAATTGATTGAAAAAATAGATCCAATAAGGGAGTTTAGACCATTTCACTTGCTGACACAAAGGGATCACGACTGTTTGGAATTGACCTTAATAGGATTTTGTGTACCAAAGCAATTTTGCATCTATTACAGAGTATGCATTTTAACCTTATAGTTGGATAATTATAATAGATTTCCTATGTGTTCTTCCAATACAAAACCCCTTCCCACAAGTTATAAACCCCCCTTAATAAGTTATACCCCAGGGCATAACTTAAAACGCCTACCCCCGGGCCCTGGTGGGCTGTTTCGACACTGGAGTTTTTTGTTATCAGAACTTTGAACTATTTTAACAAAATATCTATCTCAAAATTTTTATCTGATGCATTTCTGGCTTGGAGGAGGAGGGGCTAGTTTCCCTCCAATCTCTTTTGACTCTTAAAAAGTGAACAAGAACTTTCAATTTTCAGTCAAATGAGCCCTCTCTAAAGTTTATACGAGCATCCCTTCCATAAGAAATAATGGGAAGGATTCGGAGAATCCTCAAATTACAGCTCTTGCCCAGAGGGCTGTGAGGGAGTTGTCATCCTTCAAGACCTAATTTTCAGAACTTAAGACTACGTTTAATAAAATGGCTGTCTCTAAATTTTTATCGCATGTGTGTGGGGGAATGATGGGCGTCGGGGGGAGGGGGCTAGTTGCCCTTCAATCACTTTCGACTATTAAAAAGGGCCCAATCCCATTAATTTACAATCGAAATAGCCTGTTTTGAAGTTTATACGACAACCCCTTCTATAAAAAATTTATATGCCCCCAGGGCATAACTTAAAACCCTTGCCCTGAGGGTTGTGGGGGAGTGTCCTCCTAAAAAATATATTTTCTATCTGGAAATCAACTACGCTGAACAAAATTTTTATTGGAAGTGTTTGGGGAGATGATCGGCGTGGGGGGGGGGAGGGGGGCTAGTTACACTCCAATCACTTTCGACTATTAAAAAGGGCACTAGCCCTTTAATTTCCAATCGAATGAGCCTGTTTTGAAGTTTTTACGACAACTCCTTCTATAAAAACCTTGGATGCCCCCTGGGCATAACTTAAACCCCTTGCCCTGAGGGTTGTGGGGGAGTGTCTTCCTCTAAATATATTTTCTATCTGGAAATCAACTACGCTGGACAAAATGGGTATCTAAAAATTTTATTTGGATGGGTCATGGGTAATTTTGGATGACGGAGGGGGGAGGCTAGTTGTACTCCAATCACGTTCGACTATTAAAAAGGGCACTGGCCCTTTAATTTTCAATCGAATGAGCCTGTTTTGAAGTTTCTACGAGAACACCTTCTATAAAAACCTTATATGCCCCCAGGGCATAACTTAAAACCCTTGCCCTGACGGCTCTGGGGGAGTGTTCTCCTCAAAAATATATTTTCTATCTGAAAATCAAATACGCTGAACAAAATGGCTATCTCAAAATTTTGATTGGACTGTTTCTGGGGGAATGATGGGCGTGGGGGGGGCTAGTTGCCCTCCAATCATTTTCGACTATTAAAAAGGGCACTAGCCCTTTAATTTCGAATCGAATGAGCTTGTTTTGAAGTTTCTACGACAACCCCTTCTATAAAAACCTTATATGCCCCCAGGGCATAACTTAAAACCCTTGCCCTGAGGGTTGTGGGGGAGTGACCTCCTCAAAAATATATTTTCTATCTGGAAGTCAACTACGCTGAACAAAATGGCTATATGAAAATTTTGATTGGATGTTTTTGGGGGAATGATAGGCGTGGGGGAGGGGGGTAGTTGCCCTACAATCATTTTCGACTATTAAAAAGGGCACTATCCCTTTAATTTCCAATCGAATATGCCTGTTTTGAAGTTTCTACGACAATGCCTTCTATAAAAACCTTATATGCCCCCAGGGCATAACTTAAAACACTTGCCCTGAGGGTTGTGGGGGAGTATCCTCCTCAAAATATATTTTCTATCTGGAAATCAGCTACGCTGGACACAATGGTTATCTCAAAATTTTGAATGGATGTGTCTGGGGGAATGATGGGAGTGGGGGGGCAGTTGGCCTTCAATCATTTTCGACTATTAAATAGGGCACTAGCCCTTTAATTTCCAATCGAATGAGCCTGTTTTGAATTTTCTATAACATAGCCTTCTATAAAAACCTTATATGCCCCCAGGGCATAACTTAAAACCCTTGCCCTGAGGGTTGTGGGGAGTGTCCTCCTCAAAATATACTTTCTATCTGGAAGTCAACTACGCTGAACAAAATGGCTATTTCAAAAGTTTGATTGGATGTGTTTGGGGAAATGATGGGCGTCGGGGGAGGGAGGTTAGTTGCATTCCAATCACTTTCAACTGTTAAAAAGGGCACTAGCCCTTTAATTTCCAATCGAATGAGCCTGTTTTGAAGTTTCTACGTGAACGCCTTCTATAAAAACCTTATATGCCCCCAGGGCTTAACTTAAACCCCTTGCCCTGAGGGCTGTGGGGGAGTGTCCTCCTCAAAAATATATTTTCTATCTGGAAATCAACTACACTGAACAAAATGGCTATCTCAAAATTTTGATTGGAATATTTTTGGGGGAATGATGGGCGTGGGAGGGGGGGAGGGGGCTAGTTGCCCTCCAATCATTTTCGACTATTAAAAAGGGCACTATCCCTTTAATTTCCAATCGAATGAGCCTTTTTTGAAGTTTCGACTACAACGCCTTCTATAAAAACCTTATATACCCGCAGGGCATAACTGAAAACCCTATCCCTGTGGTTTGTGGGTGAGTATCCTTCTCACACATATTTTTTCTATCTGGAATTCAAAAACCCTTAACAAAATTGCTATCTCAAAATTTTGATTGGATGTGTTTAGGGAAATGATGGGCGTGGGGGGGGGGGGCTAGTTACACTCCAATCACTTTCGACTATTAAGAAGGGCACTAGCTCTTTAATTTCCATTCGAATGAGCCTGTTTTGAAGTTTCTACGACAACGCCTACTATAAAAACCTTATATGCCCCAAGGGCATAACTTAAAACCCTTGCCTGAGGGTTGTGGAGGAGTATGCTCCTCAAAAAATATTTTCTATCTGGAAATCAACTACGCTGAACAAAATGGCTATCTCAAAATTTTTATTGGATGTGTTTGGGGAATGATGGGAGTGGGGGGGGGGAGTTGCCCTTCAGTCATTTTCGACTATTAAAAAGGGCACTAGCCCTTTAATTTCCAATCGAATGAGCCTGTTCTGAATTTTCTATAGCAGCGCCTTCTATAAAAACCTTAAATGCCCCCAGGGTATAACTTAAAACCCTTGCCCTGAGGGTTGTGGGGGAGTGTCCTCCTCAAAAATATATTTTCTACCTGGAAATAAACTACGCTGAACAAAATGGCTATCTCAAAATTTTGATTGGAATGTTTTTGGGGCAATGATGGGCTTGGGGGGGGGGGGCTAGTTGCCCTCCAATCATTTTCTACTATTAAAAAGGGCACTATCCCTTTAATTTCCAATCGAATGAGCGTGTTTTGAAGTTTCTACGACAATGCTCTCTATAAAAACCTTATATGCCCCCAGGGCATAACTTAAAACACTTGCTCTGAGGGTTGTGGGGGAGTATCCTCCTCAAAATATATTTTCTATCTGGAAATCAACTACGCTGGACAAAATGGCTATCTCAAAATTTTGATTGGATGTGTCTGGGGGAATGATGGGAGTGGGGGGGGGGGAGTTGCCCTCCAATCATTTTCGACTATTAAAAAGGGCACTAGCCCTTTAATTTCCAATCGAATGAGCCTTTTTTGAAGTTTCTAGGACAACGCCTTCTATAAAAATCTTATATACCCCCAGGGCATAACTTAAAACCCTTGCCCTGAGGGTTGTGGGGGAGTGACCTCCCCAAAACATATTTTCTATCTGGAAATCAACTACGCTGAACAAAATGGCTATCTCAAAATTTTGATTGGATGTGTTTGGGGGAATGATGGGCGTCGGAGGAGGGGGGTTAGTTGCATTCCAATCACTTTCAACTATTAAAAAGGGCACTAGCCCTTTAATTTCCAATCGAATGAGCCTGTTTTGAACTTTCTACGAGAACGCCTTCTATAAAAACCTTATATGCCCCCAGGGGATAACTTAAAACCCTTGCCCTGAGGGCTGTGGGGGAGTGTTCTCCTCAAAAATATATTTTCTATCTGGAAATCAACTACACTGAACAAAATGGATATCTCAAAATTTTGATTGGAATATTTTTGGGGGAATGATGGGCTTGGGAGGGGGGGGGGGGGCTAGTTGCCCTCCAATCATTTTCGACTATTAAAAAGGGCACTATCCCTTTAAATTCCAATCAAATGAACCTGATTTGAAGTTTCTACGACCACGCCTTCTATAAAAACCTTATATGTCCCCAGGGCAAAACTTAAAACCCTTGCTCTGAAGGTTGTGGTGGAGTGTCCTCCTCAAAAATATATTTTCTGTCTGGAAGTCAACTAAGCTGATCAAAATGGCTATCTGAAAATATTGATTGGATGTGTTTGGGAAATGATGGGCGTGGGGGGGGGGGCTAGTTACCCTCCAATCACTTTCGACTATTAAGAAGGGCACTAGCCCTTTAATTTCCAATCGAATGAACCTGTTTTGAAGTTTCTACGACAACGCCTTCTATAAAAACCTTATATGCCCCCAGGGCATAACTTAAAACCCTTGCCCTGAGGGTTGTGGGGGAGTGTCCTCCTCAAAATATATTTTCTATCTGGAAATCAACTACGCTGAACAAAATGGCTATCTCAAAATTTTGATTGGATGTGTTTGGGGAATGATGGGAGTGGGGGGGGAGTTGCCCTTCAGTCATTTTCGACTATTAAGAAGGGCACTAGCCCTTTAATTTCCAATCGAATGAGCCTGTTTTGAAGTTTCTATAACAACGCCTTCTTTAAAAACCTTATATTCCCCCCGGGCACAACTTAAAACCCTTTCCACGAAGGCTGTGGGATATTAGCCCCCTCAACAATACATTTTATATCTGGAAATCAACTACGCTGAACAAAATGGATATTTCAAAATTTTGATTGGAATGTTTTTGGGGGAATGAAGGGCGTGGGGGGGGGGGCTAGTTGCCCTCCAATCATTTTCGACTATTAAAAAGGGCACTAGCTCTTTAATTTCCAATCGAATGATCCTGTTTTGAAGTTTCTACGACAACGCCTTTTATAAAAACCTTATATGCCCCCAGGGTATAACTTAAAAACTGTGCTATGAAGGATGTGGGGGAGTGTTCTCCTCAAAAATATATTTCCTGTTTGGAAATCAATTACGCTGAACAAAATGGCTATCTCAAAATTTTTTGTGGATGAGTTTGGGGAACTAATGGGCGTGGGGGGGGGGCGAGGTGCCATCCAATAACTTTCGACTATCGAAAAGGGCATGAGTTTTTTGAATTTCCAATCGAATGAGCCCTTTTTGAAGTTTTTACGACAACGCCTTCTATAAAACCCTTATATATCCCAAGGGAGTTACTTAAAACCCTGGCCCTTAGAGTTGTGGGGGAGTTTCCTCCTCAAAAATATATTTTCTATCTGGAAATAAACCCCGCTGAACAAAATGGCTTTCTCAAAATTATGATTGGTTGTGGTGGGGGAAATAATGGGCGTGGGGGGTCGGGGGCTAGTTACACTCCAATCATTTTCGACTCATAAAATTGGCACTAGCACTTAAATTTCCAATCGAATGAGCCTTTTTTAAACTTTCTATGACAACGCCTTCTATAAAAACCTCATATGCGCCCAGGGCATAACTTAAAACACTTGCCCTGAGGGTTGTGGTGAAGTGTCCTCCTCAAAAATATATTTTCTATCGGGAAATAAACTATGCTGAACAAAATGGCTATCTCAAAATTTCAAAAGTTATCTCAAAAGTTTGACTCTGTCTCACAACTTTATTTTTTAAAACAATAAAAAACTTTAGCGTAAAGAGCGAGGCGCTGAGGAGGGGACAGCCCCTTTCATATACGGAATAATATCTGTTCGTTTTAAGTTTTAATGTCGCTCCTTACTTTCAGTTTAAAAAACTTGTTTTTTTTATTTAATCAGCATAAATACACAACTGGGGTTCACTTCATTGCCACAAACTTGAGTCACTTATTACAGCATACAGGCAATTAAAAGTAATCTTGAAAAAGATTGTTATAGGAAAATTCAAACGGATTATGGTGATGAATTTGTTAATACACATGTAGAAAAGGTATTATTGAAATATAATTCAATGCTCTCTTGCACGTCCTAGATACACTCATGCATCCGTCCTCATTATGGACTACTTTTATGTTTAGGGACAATTCATATATCATACGCCAATACGGCCTCTGAGATTGGGAGGTTAAGAAACTCTTTAAATTGTAGTTCTCAGAACTTTTAGAATTGAGGCTAAAACTGTTATCTATGGGCCAAAATACTAGAACAAAATACTAGAACAAGAATACTAGCATTTCTTACGTAAGTGGAGGGTCAAGCTGAAACTTGAACAAAAAAATTACTACTTTGCCGATTATGCAAGATTAAGAAAAAATGGACTCGTCTTATTTCCTTATATCAGAAGAATTCTGAAAACTAGTAATTTACTGAAAAGTTTTCCAATTAGTAGAAGATTGACTAATAAGCAAAAGGACGTTCTTATAGCTTATAGCCTACTTGTTTTTTTCTTTAAAAAAAATTTAAGTACTTACCTTTTTGTTATTATTTCTCATCACTATATGTTTACTTATCAAAGAGCAAGCGAGGTTTAATAAAAGCAAGGTAAGGAGTTATGCAAAGACCCTCACCTTCAAGAAACTATTCGATAGGAATACAAATTAGGAATTTCAAGGTATTGGCATTTAAAAAGCTTCATTCCGCACGATAATATCTCTGTTCTTGAAAATTAGTATATGTTGATGTTGGTAATTTACCAAATTGGTAATTACGCTCACTCAGCCGTTCAAAACTAAACCTGGGTATAAAATTGTTTGCAAAGGGAATTCATTCGCAAGCTGAATTTGTAATTCATTGCGTAAAAATTTATGGAACATGATTAAAAATTAAACACAGTCTAATAATTGAGTCCAAAAAAATTAAAAAAAGAAGAAAAAAATATAACGTAACTACATAATTTTAGAAAACACAGAAACCCTAAAAATCCTCTAAAATCCTTTTTTATGGTAAAAAATCCTCTAAAATCCCCAGATGGATGGTCAAAAAGCCCAATCTTCGGCAACATATCATCTTTCTTCCGTTAAGCGTGGCCAGATATTCTTAACCTTTCTTCCATTGTAACTAAAAATTTCAAAAGGGCAATTCCAGCTGGAATGAACTAGCCTATATTATTTTTTAAAAATAAGAAAGACATATTTGGAAATACAGATTTTTTTCTTTTAGACCTTAAATGGACCTATCTAGAAAACGCTTTTATTTGTTTTTTCCAGTGCATTATTTGTGTGACATTATCTATATGACAATCACAGCACAACAATCAGTTAGTTAACTCATTTTGCAACATGAAAAACGTAGACCTCTTTTACCATATATAGTTTCCTGAATATTACACCTTTATCCTGGAAAAAAAATTCTGTACAGTAATGGTACAGTAAAAAGAAGGACGAGGCTCTCCTGAGTAAAAACGAATGAATTTATCAATCTCCTTTTTCTTAGAAGATAACCTCAGGCTTTTCTTGATAAAAACTAAGAAATGAAACTCATGTTTATTATGATTAGCTCTGTTGTTCTTTGGCTAGTAATTATACATATTTGCTTTTGACGTGCTAATAGTAGCTTAATGAATTAAGGCCATCATAGTTACTGTCTAGTAGAAAGTGAACCATAGCCCATTCATTGTAGCCCAAATGTAGCAGGTATGTGCCTCCCCCAACAAAAATCAATATTTTACCAAAAATCGATGTTTCTTAAATTCTTTTATTTTGATAATATATATCACCCACTTTTCAATTTTTCAAAGTTTAAAAGTCCATCAAAGCTTCCCTTCCTAAATAAATTCCCGCGTATTCACCAACGATTACGGTTTTCTTAGAAGTTTTTTCTTTGATTCTAACGGCAACCGAGAATTTAATTTAATTTTGAATAAAAGGTCATGGAGTTAACATACCTATGGTAAATAAAGCTTCTGAGGGTAATGTTTAGTACATATTCTTTTCTCAAAATCCCGAGCTCAGGTCCGAAATTTCTGCATTTATGTCCCAAAAAGTCAACCAGCCTGAAGTAATAGCCCATCGCCCATTGTCCTGGCATCGCCCTATGTTCAGTGTTGCCAAACTTGGAAGAAAACACCCTTCGTCGATCACCCAGTCTTTCAAATTGATTACATTGTTGCCAAATTTTGCCTCCTATAACCTAAAGAACTATTAAAAATACTTTAAGACAATTACTTCAGAGCAGAAGAGATTCTAAGGGGTATTACCAGCCGGTTTCAGCCTGGTTTATAACCAGCCTGAAGTAATAGCCCATCGGCCTTGCCATAGCCTTATGTTCAGTTCAGGTGGGTTATAAGGGATATAAGGTGTTTGTCAGTCATCAAAAGTATTTGTAAGTGCAGTTGAGCTTTTATAAGTAATCTAAAGTGTTTATTAGTTATCTAGGGTGTTCATAAGTGATCTAAAAGTTTACAAAAGTGCGTTTAGAAAAATGTTTACAAATTTGATCAAAAGTGCCTATAATTGTTCTAAAGCAGTTATAAATGTTTACAAGCGCTCAAAGTGATCAAAAACTGTTTAAAATGATCTTGGTTGTTTATAAGTAATCTAGAGTGTTTATAAGTGGTCTCACGCTATAGATGCGTCTTTGAATTACAAATGTTTTAAAGTGCCTAAAGCAATCTAGAGCCTTTATAAGATTTTTTAGTGTGTAAGTGTTCTACAGCGTTAATAAGCTGTCCAAAACGTTTTTAAATGAATAAAAGTCTTTATAAGTGACCCAAAAGCGTTTACAAGTTATCTAAAGAATTTATGAGTTATCTAAGGTGCTTTTAAATGCTCTAAGGCAAATAAGTGATTTAAAGTGCTTATAAGTGATATAAAGCGTTTATAAGTGATCTAAAGCACTTTTAATTCATCTAAAGCGCTTATTAATGATCTAAAGCATTTATAAGCGACCGAAAATGTTTTTAAGTGATCTAAAGCGTTTTTAGTGATCAAAAGTGTTTAAAGCAATCGAAAGCATTTATAAATGATTTAAAGTGATTATAGGTGATTTAAAGCAATAATATGTAGTTTTCAGCTTTTTAATTGATCTAAAACATTTATAAGTAAATACGTTCTAAATCGCCTTCTAGAGCAGTTATAAGTTATCCAAAATGTTTTTAAAAGATCAAAAGCTTGAATAAATGATCTAAAGAGTTTATAAGTGGTCTAACGCGTTTACAAACGATCTAAATCATTTTATAAGTGATCAAAAACGTTTACATGTTAAGTAAAGAATTTATGAGTTATCTAAAGCGATTATAAATGATCGAAAGCAAACAAGTGATTTAAAGAGTTTGTAAGTGATTTAAAGTGTTTGTAGATGATCTAATGTGTTTATGAGAGATATGAAGATTTTATAAGGGATATAAAGTGTTTGTAAGTAATCAATGCTACTCTAAAGTGCTTTTAATTGATCTTTAGCGTTTGCAAGTGCTTTAAGAAAGAAAAATTTCATATAGGGTTCCTCATGGTTTGGTCCATTTCCTGACATTTAAAAGTGATCTAAAACTTCTATAAGTGGTCTAAAGCGTTTATAAGTGATAAAGTGCAATTTAAATTGTTTATTGAAATAAACAATTGAAAAGTAATATTTTATAAAGCGTTTATTAGCGATTTAAAGCGTTTATTGGTGATTAACGCTTACACTTTGAATTCTCTTATAAATTCTTTAAATCTCTTATAGCTTAAATCTCTTTAAACGCTTTATCACCAGCCTTATAACCAGCCTGTACTGAACGTAAGGCTATGGCCAGGGCGATAAGCTATTACTTCGGGCTGGTTATAAATAAGCCTGAAACCGGCTGGTAATACCCCTTAGAATCTCCTCTGCTCTGAAGTAATTGTGTTAAAGTATTTTTAATAGTTCTTTAGGTTATATGAGGCAAAATTTGGTAACAATGTGATCAATTTGAAAGACTGGGTGATTGGCGATGGGTGTTTTCTTCTAAGTTTGGCAACACTGAACACAGGGCGATGGCCAGGGCGATGGCCGATGGCTATTACTCAAGGCTGGTAAATCAATCAATCAATCAATTTATTCAACCAATAAATTTACTACAAAAACACTTCAACTTAGAATCCTCCGTAAGGCACTATGGCCTGGAAAAAAAAACAGAGGAAAACAGAAATGACATAAATACAAAAAAATAGAAGAAAAGTATTTTCCATACTTTTCAACCTTTCAAAGTCTCAGCACAAACAAAACAAAGAAAAAAAAAACCATATTTAAAAGTCCCAAACAAAAAGCGATTTTAAGAACCCCCCCCCCCGTTAAAAAAAGAAGATATAGGACAATCAAATTGTCTACAAAATCTCTGCACTGTTTGTGGCAGCACTGTTTCTACTTCAATTGTATTTCTTCTTGGAAACTCAACAATGAAACCACTACTTTATTTTAAGGTTTCTTATTTTTCAGAGGATCAACATCGCTCTACTTAGCCCGACAGGAAGTGGTGGTCTTATATTGCAAAGAGTAGCAGGAGTAAATGAGCCTATTATATTGCAAAAAGCTGGAGAACAAAGTGATGCAGTAAAGGACGATTACGGTACAGAAGAGAACGATGAAGATCTTCATAGTCTTCATCTTTCAAAGCTACCTTTAGAGTTTATTGAAGAAATAAAAGATACCTACAGAGGTGATGCCATAGAAGTTGGAAATCTTGAGTTTGAATCAAGGAAATTGCAAAATATCTCTGGGAATAACAATGAGAAAACTTTTATAAGAAAAGACGAAGTGTCTGTTCATTCAGATGTGAATGAACCAGGAACTTCAGTAAAGAGCCGCAAAGAGAGAGCACTCTTGTATAAGGTAGCTATTGAGAATAGTGCCAACAAAGACAAGTTTGAAGAGCATAAGCTTTATCGTGAACGTCTTAATCCAGTTGTAGAGCATATTGCAATGCAAAAAAAAAGTGACAAATGGATTCCGGATTCATTTGGTCCATGGCGACTATTTGTCAAAACAAAATACGAGAGCAATGATCCCAAAGAACTGGCCCTGGCTTCAACCTTCTAAACTAACATTTTTAATGCTTTAACCTTTATTTTTTTACTATAGTAAATTGTATTTTAGAATTAATAAATTTTGGATATAGTAGCTAGTTAATTTTCGCTAACCTCCTCTTATGATGTTTTTTACTCTACATAAATACCTTCCTCCAAGTTGTCTCAACTCCTTCAAAAAGTAGTCCTAATTTGCTTTAATTCATCCGCAGTGAAAGTTATGTTGTTTTACCTGATAAAGTATTATAAAATAAAACATTTCTAACTTTATTGATAAAAAATTCAACAGTAGAAGGTTAAGCTGATTGCAATGTACAAACCTGCAGAGAACATAATTTTAAAAAGCCTACTATAACTACCTGTAATTCAAAACACTTCTCTGCAGGGGCGTCCCGAGACTCATTTCATTGGAGGGGCGATCTTTGTAAATTTTACCGAATCGCTACCTGAATAATGCCGAATTTTCTGTAGAAATCAAGAATTTTGCTAAATTTTGGGCAACTTCGCAAAATTTCTGCCGAATAACAAAAGCGTTGGAGGGGCGGCGCTTCTCTGAGATACTAGATTCATGATGTTCAGTTCAACGTACAATATGTTCACTAAGTAGTTAAATTTTTGCTTAAGTTTCTTATTTTCAATAAGTATCAGACTAATACAAAGAAATACTAAATTGTAGACAATATTCATTAATTTTTTTGGAGGGAGGATGTTGCTAGAAGACTCAGTACTTGAAAAAGTATCTTGTTATTCCTGGTCAGTTTGAAACTTGTTTCCGTAGGTCCCTGGGCCAAGATGGGCCAAATAAAAAAAAGGTTGAGGCCCTGTCTCCTTAAGAAATTAGGCCCAAAAAAGCCGAACAAATTTTTTCATGGAAGGTCGAAACTTATACCATTAAACCGTTGGACTAAGGGCACTCCTATGTACAAGAAAACTTAAAAAAATGTTCCCTCCCCAAAAAAGGATAGAAAGAGCCAACTGCTCTTTTTTTTCTCAATAGATTGAAATTTAAACACATCCATCTCCGGGCTAAGAGAAACCTAACGTAGGTAAAAAAAAATGTGCTGGGCTAAATGGACCCAAAAAGAGGGCCAGAAGAAATATGTTCCAAACCCAGATTTGGGAAACCACAGATTGGTAGTTTTTAATTGACTTTAAAGTTGAGACAGGACCAAGAGAACATTAGAAGACGATTGTTTTTTTTGTTTTGTTTTTTAATGGGCAGTATCAACTTCCTACGTTTAAAACTATGCACAGTATTTTGCTGTGTCTTGCCTATAGTCAATTGCACGATTTAGTATATCTAGTGTCGTAAATTACCGTAAAATAAAAACTTGGTAAGTAAAATTTGTAAAATTGGTAAAATAAGGTACAATTGGTAAAATAAGGTAAAACTGGTAAAATATGTTAAATAACTTACTCCCTAGGAAATACAGGGTAAAATTAGAGTTTTACAGTTGCCCGGTGTCTATAAGAACAGTTGAGCATTTCTTTTAAGCATCAGTTACATCTTTTAATGAAATTTTTTAATGATTCCAATTTCCTGGGCTTAAAAAGGTAGTGCTCCTTCATCTAGAGTTTCATCAATTTAATTAACTGTCTTGTTTATCCCTTTCGTAGTCTTGTGCCTAGAATAATACCTCAGCAATTGAACAGTGCCTGATTTCAGACATCTGTTTTGTAAAAAAAAAAATGAATAATACAAAAATAAAATAAATAAATCAAATTTACCATTATTTGGGAGTAAAAGAATATGGGTCATTTTTTTTCTACATTGAAATCTAAGAATTATTCAGCCTTATGTGGCTGTATTCAGTCACATTCCTCATATCATATACATGTTAATTTTCATTAATTCTTTTTTATAAAAGTATCGAATACGATTAAAAAAGAGGTTTGTAACACTTTGATGACTTTGATTAACTCGGATCATAAAAGCGGAACATTCACTTTCACAGTCATTAAGACAGTCTCAACGGGATTTACTTGCAAATCTAGCTCCTCTCATTCAGACTTGGATTCTGGTTCAGCTGACCGTGCTTGTTCTGAAGCCCCCCCCCCCCTTAAAAAAGAGTCTTGGATATAACCCCAAGGATTATATATCAATTTCTACCTCCACCCTCCAATCCTTTCTCCTTTAGAGCTAATTCTGTGTTTATCTGAAGATTCTTTCAAACAACTGCCGAAAAACAAGGGCCGCTAAACTAGAATAAGAATTTTTTTTTAGTCACTGTTGTCAGTACAACTCATTCGGTAGAAATTCATTGAAAAGCAGGATAAATCTTAGAAAAGGGCTATTGAAGATATTGATCCTGCTTTGGCCCTCCCCATTGTTGAAAATCCATATCATATAGTTCTTTTTGATGGGGCAACTTTATTATATGAAGCAAATGGCTTTCAACATTCTTTTAGGAGGTAATTGAAATTTAAAAAAAATCTATTAATAGAGACCTTGCTTTTAATAGACATACTTGAGATATTCCTATAAACCCAATTTATAACAAGTTAAAATTAAAGGATTCAAATAAAATTTTCCTTCAGTTTAAATTAAGATCATATGGTCACACTTTTAATGAAAATTAGGTCAGTAGACAAGCTAAGTCAATCACTAAGCAGAGAATTTTTGCCCAATCTAATTGGTGAATAGGCTGTCATTTATTTGGTCTTGGTTTTTTGGTTTGTTTGATTCATTCTTTCTTCTGCTCAGTTAGAGTTAATTCAAAAGATTGGTTTTCCTTCTTTTTTTTAGCATTGAAGACGGCTAGGCAGAAGTCCCTGACGAAATATCTGCCTTGATCATTTTCGCTTCTTTTTTGTCAGCTGGCTGACTATCCTCATTTTTCTCGGCTGTTTAATTTATTATTTATTTTCTTGTTTGTCATATGTCAATTCTGCTTCTATCCCTTTCTGTCTTTAACAGTTCACAGAACTAATATAATTTTATTTCAGCTAATATTTCACCATTTTAAAATTATAATTACCGGTACTATAATGTACTTTATCGTTCTGATAACACGAGAACTAAGTCAGAAAGAACACCTGAGAGCACAGCTGTATCATAGGCAGCGCAATAGCGTTGCCTAAGTAAAGAACGATGTTGGCACAAAGTATTATTTTTTTTCTTGGTCTTAAGCCAGGGCACTTCGTATCGAAGGAGTTTTCGTAGAAACTTCAAAAAGAGCTCATTGCAATGAACGTTGGAATGGCTTGTGCCCTTTTTAATAGTCGAAAGTGATTGGAAGGCCACAACACCCCTTCCACGCCCACCATTTCCCCAAACACATCCAATCAAAGTTTTGAGATAGCCATTTTGTTCAGCGTAGTTAATTCCTGATAGAAATTATGTTTTTGAGGAGGAAACTCCCCCACAGCCCTCAGGGCAAGGGTTGTAAGTTATGCCCTCGGGGCATATAAAGCTTTTATAGAAAGTATTGTCGTAGAAACTTCAAAAAGGTTCGTTCGATTGGAAAATCAAAGGGCTAGTGCGCTTTTTAATAGTCGAAAGTGATTGGAGGGCAACTAACGTCCCTCTCACGCCCTCCTTTCCCCAAACACATCTAATCAAAATTTTGAGATAGCCAATTTGTTCAACGTAGTTGAAAGTTCTGGAAATAAGGTCTTTGAGGATGACACCGCCCCCCAACCCTAGTAACTTCAAAAGGACTCAATTGATTGGAAATTGAAATTGCTAGTGCCCTTTTTATTAGTCGAAAGTTATTGGAAGGCAATTAACACCCCTTCCACGCCCACCATTTATCGAAACACATCCGATCAAAACTTTGAGATTGCCATTTTGTTCAAAGTAGTTGAAAGGTCCAGAAATTATACCTAAGAGGATGACACTCCCCACACAGCCCTCAGGGTCAGGGTTGTAAATTATGTCCTGGGGGCATATAAGGCTTTTATAGAAAGCGTTGTCGTAGAAACTTCAAAAAGGAATAATTAGATTGGAAATTGATACGGCTTGTGCCCTTTTTGATAGTCGAAAGTGATTGGATGGCAAGTAACCCCCCTCTCACATCCACCATTTCCCCGGAAACATCCGATCAAAATTCTGTTACAGCCATTTTGTTCAATGTAGTTGAAAGGTCCGGAAATTATGTCTTTGAGGATGACAACCCCCTCACAGCCGATAGGTCAAGGGTTGTAAGTTATGCGCTGGGGCATATTAGCTTTTATAGAAAATGTTGTCGTAGAAACTAAAAAAACGGCTAATTTGATTTGAAATTGAAGGGGCTAGTGCCCTTTTTAACAGTCAGAAGTGATTGGAGGGCAACTAACCCCCCTCTCATGCCCAACATTTGCCCAAACACATCCAGTCAAAATTTTGAAATAGCAATTTTTTTCAACGTAGTTGAAATTTCTGGAAATTAGGTTTTTGAGGTTGAACCTCCCCCCCCCCAGTCATTAGGGAATGGGTTGTAAGTTATGCCCTGGGGACATGTATGGTTTTTATTTAAAGTGCTGTCTTAGAAACTTCAAAAGGACTCATTATGATTGGAAATTGAATGGTCTAGTGCCTTTGTTGATAGTCGAAACTGACGGTAGAGAAAATAACGCCCATCTCATGCCCGACATATCCCCAAGCACATCCTATCAACATTTTGAGATATTCATTTTGTTCAACGTAGTTGAAAGTTACGGAAATTAGGTCTTTGAGGATGACAACCCCCCCCCCCCCCACAGCCTTCAGGGCAAGGGTTTTAATTTGTGCCCTGGGGGCATATAAGGTATTTATAGAATGCGTTGTTGTAGAAAATCAAAAAGGGCTCATTCGATTGGAAATGAAAAGGACTAGTGCCCTTTTTAATAGTCTAAAGTGATTGGAAAGCTTGATATTTTTATATTAAAGATCGATGTGGGTACAATGTCTTATTATTTTTTTCCTTTTTTTTGTTAAGGTATTTATAGAATGCGTTGTTTTAGAAACTCAAAAAGGGTTCATTCGATTGGAAATGGAAAGGACTAGTGCCCTTTTTAATAGTCTAAAGTGATTGGAAAGCTTGATATTTTTATATTAAAGATCGATGTGGGTACAATGTCTTATTATTTTTTTCCTTTTTTTTGTTAAGGTATTTATAGAATGCGTTGTTTTAGAAACTCAAAAAGGGCTCATTCAATTGGAAATGGAAAGGACTAGTGCCCTTTTTAATAGTTGAAAGTGATTGGAGGGCAACTAGTCTCCCTCCCACGTCTACCCTCCTATTTGCCCCTTCTGTTTAAAAACTAAATGTTGTCTTAAGATTAAATCAAAATGCGCTGTGTTAATGTTAATTCCCAATAAGGCATCTCAGCAGTATCCCAAGAACGACTGAGGGTATTATATTCAAACTTTCGGGGCTACTTCTGCTTTTAATATCTAACCAAATCAAAGTAGCGTAAGTATATCCAGGCTATCAAAGAAAGTAAACAGATTGTTTTTACGAGTAGTATCAAGTCTTCTATTTCAGGTCAACTAGAGGAGGTATGAAACTAAATAAACACTACTATTTGTGTCCAGATTTTTAAATGGGTCTATGCTGTTAAAAATTGCTAAAAAATTTTCTCCAGCTAAGCTATAAAGTCTTAAAAAACGAAAAGATTTAAAGAATTGTTTCCTTTTTCCCTGAAAAGACTGTGTCAATATAAAACGAGCAGAAATTAATTAAAAAAAAAACTTTTTCCACAAAATAACTTTTTTCAAAGAAAAGTAAAGAACTCCATTTAACCAAAAATGAGCAAAAATAAAATCAAGTAATCTTCCAAGCGTGAAACTACCACGAATCAGCATCGATAAATAAATAAAACCCAAAACGAACAGACATTAGAATAAATGACCAAGTCAAACTCAAAACGAGCAGAAATTAACATGAGAAGGGCTCAAAACCCTAATGCCTTCCCAAGGCCAGGACATAATTCGCACTTTACTTGCATTTTTTCTTGGTTTAATGGAGTTCTTTACTTTTCTTTGAAAAACTTGTTTTGTAGAATTTTTTTTTTAATTAATACAAAACAAAATCATATTCAATCTTTTCTTACAGCCTTTACACGCTTTTGTTCTCTGAAAATTATAAGGTGTTGTAAAAAATGTCAGTAAAATATGTAGGATACCGGTAAAATACGTAAAATATCGGCACAGTATATGAAATATGTAATTTAAATAAAAAACGTAAATTACGTAAAAAATGTAAATACCAATTTTACAGGGGTCCGTAAAATTACGGTAGAATACGTAAAATACATAATTTTACTGTAACCAATTTTACCAGTCACAACACTAAGTATATCTTCTGCATGGTCAAATGTTAATTGTTCAAGGAATAGGGTTTATATTATCTTTGCTTAAATAAAAGCAATAGGCAATAGTGCAAAAATAACACAAGCTCAAGCTGCAATATTTTGATTTTAACTTTTTCCTGACTCCAAATTCCAGATCTCAACTGCTAATAAAAAGCAACACAATTTTGTCTCAGATGGACTTTTAATTTACTGGGTGTAAACTGGGCAACAAATTGAGACACGGTTTCATTTGAAAAAAAACAACAACCAAAAAACAAACGTAATTTATAAATACAAAAAACTATAGATTAAATTGACCGTGTTAATTTGTAACTAATATTGTGTTATCGACATGTTACCTCTAAAAGTGGGCCTAAAATGTGTTTTTTTCTCTGAAAGGTATGAAACTTACAAGACATCCAGGCCAAGACGAAGGGACCTAAATGAAGACAAAACTACTGAAAACAATTATTGTAATGATAAATAGGAAATATTGAAAATCAGTCTATATATGTTCTATCTCCAATTGGCTTGCAACCTAATGGGCAAACTGGGGCAACACTTGGCAGGAAAAAAATCTTAGAGGAGAGAAAATGTTGAAAATAATTGAGCTGTGTTGATTCGCAGAGGGCCGACCAATGTTTTTCAACGATCAAGATTACTCTGTCAATATAAGAAGACTGGAAGATTATTGTTTATAATCGATTCAGTATTTTTATTGTTGGACTGTGGTAACATTTGTAAGGTTTCGTTGGTTTTTCTATCTAAGAACTAAAATTTTGAATTTTGACTGAATTTTGAATTTGGTAAGAAAATATGAACACATACTTTTAGGAGTAGGCCTAAACTGACATATCACGCCCTGGTTCAAAATTTTCATTCATTTGAAAATTTAAAATGGCCCTGATAGACTAGTACGCAGTAAAAATAATAATATTTGGAGAGCCAATGTCAATTCTAAGAGGAGATATCTCAATATAGGATTAAAAAAAAAAAATTAACTAAAGTAAGGAGCAACATTAAAACTTAAAACGAACAGAAGTTATGAAGTATGTGAGGGGGGGGGGGTTATGTCCTCCTCAATACATTAATTTTTACACTAAAGTATGACGCTTTTCCAATTATTTAAGAATGACTCCTAAAACACAAGGATTGTGTAATTAGAATAATAAGCTTTTTAAAAAGTTCTAGAAAAATTTCTAGAGTAAAGACTGAAATATTGAAGAGGGGGAAACCCACCTCATATATTAAATGATTTCTTTTCGTTTTAAGGTTTAATGTTGCTCCTTACTTTCAGGTAAGAAAGTTGTTCCTTTTAGTTTAATTTCTGATCGTTTTTTAAATAATGCCAGGAAATCCAGCTCCACCTCCATGGAAAATTCCCTTCCCCCACGAGAAGATCCACATTCCTCCATTAGAAGATCCTTTAACATAACCATCCCCTTACCTGCCAAAAATATCAAGGCTGTACGAAAAATGTGGTTCAGTACCGCTCTCTAGGGCTATAATGAAAGAAAGGTTGAGGTGGCTAGGGTACGTTGTGAGGATGAAGGATGGCAAATTGCCAAAGATTGTCTTTTTTGTCCAACCGTCTAGGGCTAAAAGGAAAGCAGGTTGTCCTCGTCTGGGGTGGGAGGACGTCATAAAAAAGATTTAAAGGAAATAGGAAGTTCGTGGGAGGGTGTAAAAAGGGAGGCTTTGAATAGAATGGGATGGAGGAGGAGCATGCGTTGCTGTGCTGACTTCGGGCGGCTTGGTGCTACAATGAGTTGTTAGTAGTAGTAGTAGCAGTAGTAGTAATAGCAAATACTATATGTAAGCAATGGGCAGAGCTCATAGCTTGCAGCTCTTTCCCCCTGAGGTTGTGGGGGATCAAATAATCATCAATGACATAGTTTTGAGACCTTTCCGCTATGCTGAACAAGATAGATATTTCAAAATTTTGATCAGGCGACTTTTGGAAAAAGGGGCGTAAGAGGGGCTAGCTGCCTTCCAATATTATTGGTGTCTTATAAAAGGCGTTTTATTTTCTTTTAAAAAATGGCGTTTGATTTTCGATAAAATGAGCGCTTTTCCGATCTTCTATGATTACAGGTTTGATAAGAATACCCTTGGAAAACAAAACAAATAAACACGCATCCGTGATCTTGATTCTGGCAAAAAATACAAAATTCCACATTTTTGTATATAGGAGCTTGAAACCTCTACAGTGGAGTTCTCTTATATGCTGAATCTGATGGCGTGATTTTTATTAAGATCACTTGATGTTTCGGGGCGTTGCCTCCTTTTAAAAATGTTGCCAGTTTTCTCAGGCTTGTAACTTTTGATGGGTAACAATAAAAATTATGAAATTTACACATTTCGAATAAGCATCAGAATTCATTTTATTATGTATTCATATTCATGAAGACTCTGTTTCTTAGAGTTTTGATTACTATTGAGCCGAATCGCTCTTTACTTATAGTTTGTTACCACAAACAGTCTGAAAATGTAAGAAATTTAAAGCTTTTAACTAAGTTTTAAAATGGATTTCGAGTTATAAGTAAAATTTTGCGAAAAAATATGAAAGTAAAAACAAATTTGAATGTATACAAAATAAGGTTACAGAAGAAATTGGCAAATATTGTAATATACAGAGCATTACAAACATAAAAATGAAATGTAAACTCATGTAAAATGTTCGTTTAATATTTTATAAAGTTTACACTTGTTAGTAAGAACTGGTAAGGGCTAAAAAATAAACAGTTTTTGGAGGTTAGTCCCTAAAAGTGAAAACATGCGTAAACTATTGGAAACCCATGGAGGAATACTTCACGAATATGACATTAGTACAAGAAAAATTAGCAGAGTTTATTATCTTTAATACGATATGTACAATCGTTGGTTGGAGGGACATCATAGTAGTATGCTAGAATGCACTCCGGCCAGTGATTGCGTAATATGCCTTACCAGGGTCATAGTAAGCTATCTAGTACCACGACCAGTGATTGCGTAATATGCCTTACCACGGGCCAGGCATCTATATATTTGAACCCTACGCCTGAGGCATTTGCAGGTATATTTTAAACGAATTGGGGTTACCAGGGTCATTTAATACCGGTCCTATTAAGGACAAGTTTTTCTGACGTAGATTTCTAGTTCATGATATACAAGTTTTTTTTTTTTTTTAGGTTAAATCCGTGGTCATTCATCTGTAAGTTGATTAGTAGGTTTTTTTTTTTTAAACTTGACTATTCGTTTCATGGGTTTCATTACAAGTTTTTTTTTTAGGTTAAATCCGTATTGGAAAAACCGGTGTATCTTTTTAGTTTTCTTTACAATTCATATTAGTAAGAGAATTGAATTCAAAGAGAATAGTTTTTATTTGCAAGGATATTAGTAGAGGAAAAAAATGAGTGGTGTATTTACATTATTGGAGATTAATGATGGAGCTAGCAACAGTGATGTAATTACTTCTTTAGTTTACGAGATTTGCGAATTTTTTGCGAAGAGGTATTAGCGTAAAGGTATTGCGATGGTTAAGAATGCCTCACGGGTAATTAAAGAATGGGGTGCTTACATCAGATACTTAATAGATTTGACGCTTACAAGAGACATTGCTAGAGTCAAATATATTTGGTGTTGGTGATATTATGACCCTCCAAGTCCCCTGGGGAAAGGGCTGCACAGTGTATCGGTATCGGACGTATTATTTTAATTAAAAACCTCTTCCCGTGATATAACGTGTCCTCTGAAGTCGATTCTGATGTTTTTAGCACTCTATCTATTAATGCTTTAGAAATATTTAAAAAGCTTCTTAAGTAGAATTTTGAAAAATTTTGAGTTTGGGTGGAAGGGTGATTTTCAAAACCTCTTCCCGTTATATAACGTGTCCTCTGAAGTAGATTCTGATGGTTTTAGCTCTCTATCTATGAGTGCTTTATAAATATTTAAAAATCTTTTAAAATAAAATTTAGTGACATTTTGTGTTTGGGGAGAAGAGGGATTTTAAAAAACTCTTCCCATGATATAACGTGTCCTCTGAAGTAGGTTCTGAAAGTTTTAGCGCTTTATCTATTAGTGCTTTAGAAATATTTCAAAATGATTATAAATTAAATTTTTGTAAATTTTTTTTTTTGGGGGGAAGGGGGATTTCAAAAACATCTTTCTGTGATATAACGTGTCCTCTGAAGTCGATTCTGATGTTTTTAGCACTCTATCTATTAATGCTTTAGAAATATTTAAAAAGCTTCTAAAGTAGAATTTTAAAAAATTTTGAGTTTGGGGGGAAGAGGGATTCCAAAAACATCTTCCCGTAACATAATTTGTCCTCTGAAGTCGATTCTGATATTTGTAGTGCTCTATCTATTAGTGCTTTTGAAATATTTAAAAAGTTTCTAAAGTAGAATTTTGGAAAATTTTGAGTTTGTCGGGAAGGGGGATTTCAAAAACATCTTCCCATGACACAAATTGTTCTCTAAAGTCGATTCTGCTGTTTGTAGCGTTCAATGTCGTAGCGCTTTATAAATATTTAAAAAAGATTATGAAGTAGTTTTGGAAAATTTTGAGTTTGGGGGAAAGGGGATTTCAAAAACATATTCCCATAACAAAATTTGTCCTCTGAAGTTGATTCTGGTTTTTGTAGCACTCTATCTATTAGTGTTTTAGAAATATTTAAAAAGCTTCTAAAGTAGAATTTTAGACAATTTTGAGTTTGGGGGAAGGGGGATTTCAATAACCTCTTCCCGTGATATAATGTGTCCTCTGAAGTTAATTCTGTTGTTTTTAGCACTCTATCTATTAATGCTTTATAAGTATTTTAAAATATTTTAAATTAGAATTTTTTAAAATTTTTAGTTAGGGGGGTCGGGGTATTTTAAAAACCTCTTCCCGTGACATAACGTCTCCTCTGAGGTAGATTCTGATGTTTTTAGCACTCTCTCTTTTAGTACTATAGAAATACTTTAAAAGCTTCTAAAGTAGAATTTTAGAAAATTTTGAGTTTGGGTGGAAGAGGGATTTCAAAAACATCTTCCCATGACATAATTTGTCCTCTAAAACGGATTAGGTTATTTTTATTGGTCTCTCTTGTCAAATCCTTTCCCTAATTAATACAGTTTAAATGGTCTTATCAACACAGAAGTGTTTGGCATGTGCCTGCTACCCTCAAGGGTAAGGGTTTCTGATAAGGCAAGTGTGACATCACAACAAGCCTGGTTTCATATACCATAAAGAAAGTCAGCATGGGTTGAAAATTAGATGGCTTAGGATTTAAATAGGATTTTGGAATATATTTTAATGAACAAGGTTAAAAGCAGAAGTTGTGTATGGTAAGCAGTGATTTATATTTATGATAGTAGGCTAATATAGGATAAAATAGGAGTTAAAAACAACTAGTAATGTGCAGTAATTTATCATTATATAGAGGGGGGGATGAGTGGAGGCAAGTACTTCAAAGTACCTTCCCGGGACAAACCTTAGCATGTACATCCATCCCTGAAAGTTTCATTTTCCTAACCCAACCCCTTTCCAAGATAGCCAGAAGTAACTAAAGTAGAATTTTACCTAATTACAAATTAGGGGTTGGGGTAAAGTTTATTTTTGATGCAAATGAAAGGTTAGTTTAATCTTTATCCCCCCCCTAATGTGCAAATATATACCCTGAATTGGTATACATAGGGGTGGGGGTGAAATGCATTTGCAGAAAGTGATTATTATATTTGAAAAGAGCTTAATAAAAGACATCAAGTGGTATGTTCACTATATTTGTAATTTAATAATAACCTATTGACAGCAAAATATTTACCAACTCTAAAACCAAAAAAGGCACTGGGTAAAAGCCTAGGACCCTAGCTGAACAGAAGGAAACATCTTAAGAAAACAATTCTTACTTCATAATATGCAGAATAGTCAGAGTTGATACATTTTGCATGAAGAGAACATTTATCTTTACTTATTTCCTTGTATTTCCAGTTTTTCTATCCCATTTCTAGATATTTGTGTCTATTCTCTAAGTATGGTATTGAAGAAGGTTTAGGCCTATAAACAAACACCCAAGAACCATTTAACCTAACTTTGCCTAACCTAATTTATCACTGTTTGTTTATTGACAAGTGATGTAAGAAATAACTAGATGGCACTGATGGTGTTTAATTGGATATATAGAGAAATTGAAAATGGAAAAAAATGTGGTTGATTCCTTGTTTATTTTACTTGAATTTGTTTAAAAAATTGTACAACAATGAAAGAAGTGAAAAAGAAAGAAGATAAAGGTTCTCCCATGCAAAATGTGTTAACTCTAATAATTCTGAATATTATGAAGTAAACATTGTT